>NC_041391.1:78137623-78183188 GCF_002162155.2 Triticum dicoccoides
GCTCCACCGGCATTACTGTTTGATGATATTTTTAAAAAAATTATTACTGTCTTATAAAAAAATATTACTATTATGATTTAAACAAGTTTGAACATATTTAAACACAAATAAGTATAAAACAACATTTTAAATGCATAAAAAAATTGTGGAGCCTGGGAATCGAACCCAGGACCTCCTGGTGTGAGAACTGGCTGCTGACCAGTCGAGCTAGTAGAGGGAACTTGATGTGGATCAGGTCAGGTGGAAGATAACCTGTTGGCTCGAGCAGAAATCAAAAAAAAATACTAATGGCGCACAAGGGTGGGGTGCGCCATTAGTATCGATGTACTTATGGCGCACCGAGGGGTGGTGCGCCATTAGTATTGTGCCGCCCCGGCCCAAACCTATCCCCTCTCTCTCCCTCGCCCTTGCCCTCGATCCCCTTCCCCTCTCCTCTCCCGATGCTGCTGCCCCGCCGCCTCGACGCCGCCCCAACGCCGCCTCGATGCCTCGACGCCTTCCCGTCCGACGGTGCCAAGCACTGCTACGCGCTCCCCGTCACCACCCGCGCGCGATACCTCGTCCGCGCCACCTTCCTCTACGCCGGATTCGACGGCGACGACGCCTTCCCGGAGTTTGACCTCTACCTCGGCGCCACCCGCTGGTCCCCCGTCGTCACAAGGGAGGTCGTCGTGCTGGCCCAGTCCTCCACCGTCTCCGTCTGCCTCTTCAACGCCACCACCGGCCGGCCCTTCATCTCGACCCTCGAGCTCCGGCCCCTCAACGGGTCGCTGTACCGCACCGACGCCGAGGCCCGCGCCTTCCTCGCCCTCGCCACCCGCATCAACTTCGGCGCACCCTCGCCAGATCCCGTCAGGTCTGTCTTCCCCTTTCCCCATTCTTTTTGTTCTGATTATGATTTTAAAATGTAATCAATCTTCTTTCACTTGCTATTCTTCCTACAAATCACTGGATTCGTAGACTATATGCCTACATGCCAAATGGTGATTTTTTCTTTTACACAAGTAAAATGTGGTCAACCAATTGAACCCAAAATTTGTCATCTCCAGCAAACTAGTGTCTTTTTCTTGTTTGTAGATTAATATGGATGTTGGTCTTCCTTAGGTTCAAAACCAATAAACCAAACTAACTTGTCATTCTTGTTTTTAATCACTGTGACAACACATAATTTATGTTAAGAAACTGATGACATTTCAATATTTTACTTATTAAACCAACCAAGGTTGCACCTGCACAACCTTGAGCTGGGAGGTGATGTCAAGCATAGTCACTTCTGCCAGATATGGCTTGTAAAAGCCAGGAGAAATACTGTCCTTCTTTGTTTCTTGAAAGCTCGCCGAGAAGTTAACTCCTAGGGTTTTAGCAGTTATGTATAAAAAACATAGAAAAGCCCGGCGGAATTAACTTTGGATTTTCTGCATTTAACTAAAAAACCCATAAAGAGTACAGTTCATTATTGAATAAAATGAAATGGCAGTTTATTTAGAAATTTGGAGCAGTTGTTCTATGGTTTTTTTAGCACAAAAAGTCTGATTATATAAGCAAAAACAATTGTTAGCTTTTAGATGTTGTGGTGGTTCACTTGGGGGTATGTGTAGCAGTTAGCAAAAACAGAGGACTAAAGTGCTCTGTTTTGGCAAACCAGTGCATGCATGCCTTTTTTCTTCTTCATTTTTTTTCACTGACGATGAATGCTGGCAACTCAACAGCAGCTAGCTAGCAGGTGTTCCTTTACAAGCATAGTAGAGCATAGTATGGATTCTAATGTTCAACTCTGACTAAACAGGTTCTGCAAACGGTCTTTTACTGCACTTGACTGAAGAAGTAGGTGTCTGCTATATCCTGCACTTGAGGTGAGTTGTGTTCTCAGGTTTACATTGCAATGGGCACTCTTCTTGTAAACACAAATTCAGATTTATATACTATATGCTGGCATGACTGTTGTTATTAGGCAGGACAGTGCAGTAGTTGATGTATCTTGGGTTGATTATAAAGTTGCTTGGGTTTAATATTACCCAGCATGATGATGTATCAATGTAGCGTTAGCATATGATCCAAGTGCTAGTACTGCTAGTAAATAGCTAATACAGTTAATGAAGAAGAAAAAAACTGCTACTAGTGCTAGTAAATAGCATCAGACTGAATGTCTTTTATATATGGCCAATACAGTCTGATGGACAATACAGTTATTGAAGAAGAAGAAAAACTGCTAGTACTGCTAGTAAATAGCATCAGACTGAATGTCTTTTATATATGGTACTGCTAGTAAATAGCTTCTTCTATATACTAATTTGCATCAAAGTGTAGAACAAAGCATCAGACTGAATAACTAACAGTGGGTAATTAACCTAACTATTCATTTTTCCTTAGGTTAATATTAAAATGTCCAGTGTATATATATTTGAAAATGATTGCTGCTAGATGTTAATTTGCTGTTACTAGCTAGAATTTGGCACTGAAAAGCAAAAGCAAAAGCTAATTAACTGCTGGGTAATAGCACTGGTACTAGGTAGCTAAAATATGTGTTCTGAAACACTGAGAGCAGAAACACTTACTACATACATATGCTCAAGAAACACTTACTAACCAGAAAAGGTTTTGACTTGAAATGTTAATAGCACAGAGAGCTCCACAAGTTAAACACCTCAATCTGTTAGTATTTGTCAGCATTTTCTCACATTCTTCTTGCATCTGATCCAGTATTGCTTGTAGTGGTTTGTCCAAAATGTTGAATGATACTTCTTGGAGATGCATATATTGTTTCACCTCTTCACATGCCAATGTATTTTCCATGCTGTGATGGAGGCCTTTTTTGCCTTGTCCACCCGAGAGGCCCTTGAGTTTGCTGGAATGTTGATTAACTTCCGTTCCAGCAAATTCGGGTACTCCATATGTCCTATTTTTAGCAAAGGTCATGCTGAAATTTTCCGTGAATTTTAGCATGACTTTGCTAAAAATAGGACATATGGGGTACTTGTGACTAATGCATGGGCCGGGGTACTTGTGACTAATGATGAAAGCTTAGGCTTTTAGGGTGCCTCGGCGTCGAAAAACCCTCAATGATAAAAGCTTAGCTTTTAGGATGCCTCGGTGTCAACAAACCCTAAATGATGAGACCATGATATTGTTCCTTGACAATAACCAACTTTTTGACCAAACTTTGTTCCTATTTAGAGAGACACATGGCCAACAACGATGAGGCCGGGGGTTCGGGCGGCAAGGCATTCTGGCAGCTGTCCCAGGAGATGGAGGAACAACCTCACTTGTATGAGGATGCCGCCTTCCCCGCTGATCCTGAGACCACTGATGGTACCGCCGACGATGACCCCACTGATGCCACCACTGATGGTGCCGCCGAGGATGCCACCACTGATGATGGCGGCGCACGCACAGATGGCAGCCAACCGAAGAGGCAACGGAAGGACCGGCGCCCGACCGTGCTGTTGGGGAACGTAGTAATTTCAAAAAAATTCCTACGCACACGCAAGATCATGGTGATGGCATAGCAACGAGAATGGAGAGTGTTGTCCACGTACCCTCGTAGACTGTAAGCGGAAGCGTTATCACAACGCGGTTGATGTAGTCGTACGTCTTCACGACTCGACCGATCCAAGCACCGAACGTACGGCACCTCCGTGTTCAGCACATGTTCAGCTCGATGACGTTCCCCAGGCTCCAATCCAGCTAAGCGTCGGGGATGAGTTCCGTCAGCACGACGGTGTGGTGACGATGATGATGTTCTACCGACGCAGGGCTTCGCCTAAACTCCGCGACGATATGACCGAGGTGGAATATGGTGGAGGGGGGCACCGCACACGGCTAAGGAACGATCCGTAGATCAACTTGTGTGTCTATGGGGTGCCCCCCTCCCCCGTATATAAAGGGCAGAGGACGAGGGGGCCGGCCTAAGGGGAGGCGCGCCCTAGGAGGGGGAAACCTACTCCAAGTAGGTTTGCCCCCTCCCTTTCCTATTCCAAGAAGGAGGGGAAAGGAAGGAGTGGGAGAGGGGGAAGGCAAGGGGGGCGCCCCCCCCCCTTCCTTGTCCTATTCGGACTCAAGGGGAGGGGGCGCGCCTCTTGCCCTGGCCGGCCCCTCTCTCTCTCTCCACTGGGGCCCATCAAGGCCCATTACTTCCCGGGGGGGTTCCGGTAACCCTCCGGTACTCTGGTTTTTCTCCGAAAACACCCGGAACACTTCCGGTGTCCGAATATAGTCATCCAATATATAAATCTTTATGTCTTGACCATTTCGAGACTCCTCGTCATGTCCGTGATCACATTCGGGACTCCGAACAACCTTCGGTACATCAAAACTTATAAACTCATAATAAAATTGTCATCGTAATGTTAAGCGTGCGGACCCTACGGGTTCGAGAACTATGTAGACATGACCTAGAACTATTATCGGTCAATAACCAATAGCGGAACCTGGATGTTCATATTGGTTCCCACATATTCTACGAAGATCTTTATCGGTCAAACCGCATAACAACATACGTTGTTCCCTTTGTCATCGGTATGTTACTTGCCCGAGATTCGATCATCGGTATCCAATACCTAGTTCAATATCGTTACCGGCAAGTCTCTTTACTCGTTCCATAATACATCATCTCATAACTAACTCATTAGTTACAATGCTTGCAAGGCTTAGGTGATGAGTATTACCGAGAGGGCCCAGAGATACCTCTCCGACAATCGGAGTGACAAAACCTAATCTCGAAATACGCCAACCCAACATGTACCTTTGGAGACACCTGTAGTACTCCTTTATAATCACCCAGTTACGTTGTGACGTTTGGTAGCACCCAAAGTGTTCCTCCGGTAAACGGGAGTTGCATAATCTCATAGTTATAGGAACATGTATAAGTCATGAAGAAAGCAATAGCAACATACTAAACGATCAAGTGCTAAGCTAACGGAATGGGTTAAGTCAATCACATCATTCTCCTAATGATGTGATCCCGTTAATCAAATGACAACTCTTTTGTCCATAGCTAGGAAACATAACCATCTTTGATAAACGAGCTAGTCAAGTAGAGGCATACTAGTGACACTAAGTTTGTCTATGTATTCACACATGTATTATGTTTCCGGTTAATACAATTCTAGCATGAATAATAAACATTTATCATGATATAAGGAAATAAATAATAACTTTATTATTGCCTCTAGGGCATATTTCCTTCAGTCTCCCACTTGCACTAGAGTCAATAATCTAGTTCACATCATCATGTGATTTAACACCAATATTCATATCTGTATATGATTAACACCCATAGTTCACATCGTCATGTGATCAACACCCAAAGTGTTTACTAGAGTCAATAATCTAGTTCACATCGCTATGTGATTAACACCCAAAGAGTACTAAGGTATGATCATGTTTTGCTCGTGAGAGAAGTTTAGTCAACGGGTCTGTCACATACAGAGCCGTATGTATTTTGCAAATATTCTATGTCTACAATGCTCTGCATGGAGCTACTCTAGCTAATTGCTCCCACTTTCAATATGTATCCAGATTGCGACTTAGAGTCATCTGGATCAGTGTAAAAGTTTGCACCGATGTAACTTTTACGACGAGCTCTTTTATCACCTCCATAATCGAGAAACATCTCCTTAGTCCTCACTAAGGATATTCTTGACCGCTGTCCAGTGATCTACTATTAGATCACTATTGTACTTCCTTGCCAAAACAGGGCAGAGTATACAATAGGTCTGGTCCATAGCATGGCATACTTTTATAGAACCTATGACTGAATGCATAGGGAATGACTTTTCATTCTTTTTCTATTTTCTGCAATGGTCGGATCTTGAGTCTTACTCAACTTCACACCTTGTAACACAGGCAAGAACTCCTTCTTTGACTTTTCCATTTTGAACTATTTCAAAAATTTATCAAGGTATGTACTCATTGAAAAATCTTATTAAGCGTCTTGATCTATCTATATAGATCTTGATGCTTAATGTGTAAGCAGCTTCATCGAGGTCTTGCTTTGAAAAACTCTTATTCAAGTATCCTTTCATGCTATCCAAAATTTCCATATCATTTCCAATTAACAATATGTCATCCACATATAATATTAGAAATGCTACAGAGCTCCCACTCACTTTCTTGTAAATACAGGCTTCTTCAAAAGTCTGTATAAAACCATATGCTTTGATCAACTCATCAAAGCGTATATTCCAACTCCGAGATGCTTGCACCAGTCCATAGATGGATCGCTGGAGCTTGCACAATTTGTTAGCACCTTTAGGATTGACAAAACCTTCTGGTTGCATCATATACAACTCTTCTTTAAGAAAACCATTAAGGAATGCAGTTTTGTTTATCCATTTGCCAGATTTCATAAAATGCGGCAATTGCTAACATGATTCAGACAGACTTAAGCATAGATACGAGTGAAAAACTCTCATCATAGTTAACACCTTGAACTTGTCGAAAACCTTTTGCGACATTTCTAGCTTTGTAGATAGTAACACTACTATCAGCATCTATCTTCCTCTTGAAGATCCATTTATACAATATGGCTTGCCGATCATCGGGCAACTCCACCAAAGTCCACACTTTGTTCTCATACATGGATCCCATCTCAGATTTCATGGCCTCAAGCCATTTTGCGGAATCTGGGCTCATCATCGCTTCCTCATAGTTCGTAGGTTCATCATGGTCTAGCAACATGATTTCCGGAATAGGATTACCGTACCACTCTGGTGCGGACCGTACTTTGGAAGACCTACGAGGGTCGGTAGCAACTTGATCTGAAGTTTCATGATCATCATCATTAACTTACTAATTGGTGTAGGAATCACTGGAACTGACTTCTGTGATGAACAACTTTCCAATTTGCGAGAAGGTACAATTACCTCATCAAGTTCTACTTTCCTCCCACTCACTTCTTTCGAGAGAAACTCCTTCTCTAGAAAGGATCCATCTTAGCAACAAATAACTTGCCTTCGGATCTGTGATAGAAGGTGTACCCAATAGTTTCCTTTGGGTATTCTATGAAGACGCACTTCTCCAATTTGGGTTCGAGCTTATCAGGTTGAAAAAACTTTTTCATATAAGCATCGCAACTCCAAACTTTAAGAAATGACAACTTTGGTTTCTTGCCAAACCACAGTTCATAAGGCGTCGTCTCAACGGATTTCGATGGTGCCCTATTTAAAGTGAATGCAGCTGTCTTTAATGCATAACCCCAAAATGATAGTGGTAAAACCGATAAGAGACATCATAGATCGCACCATATCCAATAAAGTGCGGATACGATGTTCGGACACACCATACCGTTGTGGTGTTCCAGGTGGCGTGAGCTGTGAAACTATTCCACATTGTTTTAATTGAAGACCAAACTCGTAACTCAAATATTCGTCTCCGCGATCAGATCGTAGAAATTTTATTTTCTTGTTACGATGATTTTTCCACTTCACTCTGAAATTCTTTGAACCTTTCAATTATTTCAGACTTATGTTTCATCAAGTAGATATACCCATATCTGCTCAAATCATTTTGTGAAGGTCAGAAAATAATGATACTTGCCACGAGCATCAACACTCATTGGATCGCATACATCGTTATGTATTATTTCCAATAAGTCAGTAGCTTGTTCCATTGTTCCGGAGAACGGAGTTATTAGTCATCTTGCCCAAAAGGCACGGTTCGCAAGCATCAAATGATTCATAACCAAGTGATTCCAAAAATCCATCTTTATAGAGTTTCTTCATGCGCTTTACACCGATATGACCCAAACGGCAGTGCCACAAATAAGTTGCACTATCATTATCAATTTTGCATCTTTTGGCATCAATATTATGAATATGTGTATCACTACGATCGAGATCCAACAAACTATTTTCATTGGGTGTATGACCATCAAAGGTTTTATTCATTTAAACAGAACAACAATTATTCTCTCATTTTAAATGAATAACCGTATTGCAATAAACATGATCAAATCATATTCATGCTCAACGCAAACACCAAATAACATTTATTTAGGTTCAACACTAACCCCGAAAGTATAGGGAGTGTGCGATGATGATCATATCAATCTTGGAACCACTTCCAACACACATCATCACTTCACCCTCAACTAGTTTCTGTTTATTCTGTAACTCCTGTTTCGAGTTACTAATCTTAGCAACCGAACAAGTATCAAATACTCAGGGGTTACTATAAACACTAGTAAGGTACATATCAATAACATGTATATCAAATATACCCTTGTTCACTTTGCCATCCTTCTTATCCACCAAATATTCAAGGCATTTCCGCTTCTAGTGACCATTTCCTTTGCAGTATAATCACTCAGTTTCAGGCTTTGGTCCAGCTTTGGGCTTCTTCGCGGGAGTGACAACTTGCTTGCCATTCTGCTTGAAGTTCCCTTTCTTTCCCTTTGCCCTTTTTCTTGAAACTAGTGGTCTTGTCAATCATCAACACTTGATGCTCTTTCTTGATTTCTACCTTCGTCGATTTCAGCATCACGAAGAGCTTGGGAATCGTTTTCGTCATCCCTTGCATTATAGTTCATCACGAAGTTCTACTAACTTGGTGGTGGTGACTAGAGAATTCTGTCAATCACTATCTTATCTGGAAGATTAACTCCCACTTGATTCAAGCGATTGTAGTACCCAGACAATCTGAGCACATGCTCACTAGTTGAGCGATTCTCCTCCATGTTTTAGCTATAGAACTTGTTGGAGACTTCATATCTCTCAACTCGGGTATTTGCTTGAAATATTAACTTCAACTCCTGGAACATCTCATATGGTCCATGACGTTCAAAACGTTTTTGAAGTCCCGATTCTAAGCCATAAAGCATGGTGCACAAAACTATCAAGTAGTCATCATATTGAGCTAGCCAAACGTTCATAACGTCTGCATCTGCTCCTGCAATAGGTCTGTCACCTAGCGGTGCATTAAGGACATAATTCTTCTGTGCAGCAATGAGGATAAACCTCAGATCACGGATCCAATCCGCATCATTGCTACTAACATCTTTCAACACAATTTTCTCTAGGAACATATCGAAATAAACATATGAAAGCAACAACGCAAGCTATTGATCTACAACATAATTTGCAAAATACTACCAGGACTAAGTTCATGATAAATTTAAGTTCAATTAATCATATTACTTAAGAACTCCCACTTAGACAGACATCTCTCTAGTCATCTAAGTGATCACGTGATCCAAATCAACTAAAACCATGTCCGATCATCACGTGAGATGGAGTAGTTTCAATGGTGAACATCATTATGTTGATCATATCTACTATATGATTCACGCTCGACCTTTCGGTCTCCGTGTTCCGAGGCCATATCTGTATATGCTAGGCTCGTCAAGTTTAACCCGAGTATTCCGCGTGTGCAACTGTTTTGCACCCGTTGTATTTGAACGTAGAGCCTATCACACCCAATCATCACGTGGTGTCTCAGCACGAAGAACTTTCACAACGGTGCATACTCAGGGAGAACACTTCTTGATAATTAGTGAGAGATCATCTTAAAATGCTACCGTCAATCAAAGCAAGATAAGATGCATAAAGGATAAGCATCACATGCAATCAATATAAGTGATATGATATGGCCATCATCATCTTGTGCTTGTGATCTCCATCTTCGAAGCACCGTCGTGATCACCATCGTCACCGGCGCGACACCTTGATCTCCATCGTAGCATCGTTGTCGTTACGCCATCTATTGCCTCGACGACTATCGCTACCGCTTAGTGATAAAGTAAAGCAATTACAGGGCGTTTGCATTTCATACAATAAAGCGACAACCATATGGCTCCTGCCAGTTGCCGATAACTTTGGTTACAAAACATGATCATCTCATACAATAAAATATAGCATCACATCTTGACCATATCACATCACAATATGCCCTGCACAAACAAGTTAGACGTCCTCTACTTTGTTGTTGCAAATTTTACGTGGCTGCTACGGGCTTTAGCAAGAACCGTTCTTACCTACGCATAAAAACCACAACGATAGTTCGTCAAGTTGGTGCTGTTTTAACCTTCGCAAGGACCGGGCGTAGCCACACTCGATTCAGCTAAAGTGAGAGAGACAGACACCCGCCAGCCACCTTTAAGCACGAGTGCTCGCAACGGTGAAACCAGTCTCGCGTAAGCGTACGCGTAATGTCAGTCCGGGCTGCTTCATCTCACAATACCGCCGAACCAAAGTATGACATGCTAGTAAGCAGTATGACTTGTATCGCCCAAAACTCACTTGTGTTCTACTCGTGCATATAACATCAACGCATAAAACCTAGGCTCATATGCCGCTGTTGGGGAACGTAGTAATTTCAAAAAAATTCCTACGCACACGCAAGATCATGGTGATGGCATAGCAACGAGAGGGGAGAGTGTTGTCCACGTACCTCGTAGACCGTAAGCGGAAGCGTTATCACAACGCGGTTGATGTAGTCGTACTTCTTCACGACTCGACCGATCCAAGCACCGAACGTACGGCACCTCCGTGTTCAGCACACGTTCAGCTCTATGACATTCCCCGAGCTCCAATCCAGCTAAGCGTCGGGGATGAGTTCCGTCAGCACGACGGCGTGGTGACGATGATGATGTTCTACCGGCGCAGGGCTTCGCCTAAACTCCGCGACGATATGACCGAGGTGGAATATGGTGGAGGGGGGCACCGCACACGGCTAAGGAACGATCCGTAGATCAACTTGTGTGTCTATGGGGTGCCCCCCTCCCCCGTATATAAAGGGGGAGAGGAGGAGGGGGCCGGCCTAAGGGGAGGCGCGCCCTAGGAGGGGGAAACCTACTCCAAGTAGGTTTGCCCCCTCCCTTTCCTATTCCAAGAAGGAGGGGAAAGGAAGGAGTGGGAGAGGGGGAAGGCAAGGGTAGCGCCGCCCCCCCCCTTCCTTGTCCTATTCGGACTCAAGGGGAGGGGGCGCGCCTCTTGCCCTGGCCGGCCCCTCTCTCTCTCCACTGGGGCCCATCAAGGCCCATTACTTCCCGGGGGGATTCCGGTAACCCTCCGGTACTCCGGTTTTTCTCCGAAAACACCCGGAACACTTCCGGTGTCCGAATATAGTCATCCAATATATAAATCTTTATGTCTTGACCATTTTGAGACTCCTCGTCATGTCCGTGATCACATTCGGGACTCCGAACAACCTTCGGTACATCAAAACTTATAAACTCATAATAAAACTGTCATCGTAATGTTAAGCGTGCGGACCCTACGGGTTCGAGAACTATGTAGACATGACCTAGAACTATTATCGGTCAATAACCAATAGCGGAACCTGGATGTTCATATTGGTTCCCACATATTCTACGAAGATCTTTATCGGTCAAACCGCATAACAACATACGTTGTTCCCTTTGTCATCGGTATGTTACTTGCCCGAGATTCGATCGTCGGTATCCAATACCTAGTTCAATCTCGTGACCGGCAAGTCTCTTTACTCGTTCCGTAATACATCATCTCATAACTAACTCATTAGTTACAATGCTTGCAAGGCTTAGGTGATGAGTATTACCGAGAGGGCCTAGAGATACCTCTCCGACAATCGGAGTGACAAAACCTAATCTCGAAATACGCCAACCCAACATGTACCTTTGGAGACACCTGTAGTACTCCTTTATAATCACCCAGTTATGTTGTGACGTTTGGTAGCACCCAAAGTGTTCCTCCGGTAAACGGGAGTTGCATAATCTCATAGTTATAGGAACATGTATAAGTCATGAAGAAAGCAATAGCAACATACTAAACGATCAAGTGCTAAGCTAACGGAATGGGTCAAGTCAATCACATCATTCTCCTAATGATGTGATCCCGTTAATCAAATGACAACTCTTTTGTCCATGGCTAGGAAACATAACCATCTTTGCTAAACGAGCTAGTCAAGTAGAGGCATACTAGTGACACTAAGTTTGTCTATGTATTCACACATGTATTATGTTTCCGGTTAATACAATTCTAGCATGAATAATAAACATTTATCATGATATAAGGAAATAAATAATAACTTTATTATTGCCTCTAGGGCATATTTCCTTCACGTGCTCCGCACCCTCAAGGAGCACGTTACTGAAGTGGACTCCGACGGGAATCCAACGGCGCCCGAATGAATAGTCAAGGGGTACTCGCTTCAGCTCGGGTGCATTCTCTGGAGCACCGTCTCGATCAACATCGAGAACCTGAGGCATCCTGACCGAGGGAATTTGCGCAACCTCCTCTTCACGTAGCTGCACGAACGATACAAGTTCCCCGCTGAATTTGAAAACACAAGCCTCAAAGGGAATAAAGTGAACAATGTTGCCCTCATGAAGATGAGCAAGGCCCTGTCTACTTGGAAAAGCAATGTGAAGAGAATGATCGAGAAAGGTGAGAGTTATGAGAAGATCATGGAGAAAAATCCTTCGATCACCAAAGATGACTACAACGACTTCAAGATCAATTACTCGAGCACCGCAAACTCCCAATCAAGTCAGTGGGGGAAAGAAATGTGGGAGCTGAACTTAGGGGAACACACACTCGGTCCCGGCGGTTACAGAGTGGCGGAGCCTATATGGGACAAGGAGGAGGCGGACCATGCCGAGCAAGGCCTACCGCCCCTCTTTGATAAATACGGTGACAAGCAGACCAGGAACTTTGTCAGGGCCCGGTACAAGAAGGACCCGAAAAAAAAGGAGCTTACCACGGATCCGAAGACCAGGGCGCTTGAGCTTGTTCTGGTAAGGAATACACCCCCGCGTAGTTAGCTCCATATGGTTGCATTCTAATTAATGAAGCCAAATTTCTAAATGGTTCACATTCCTTCCGCAAGCGACTGAAAGCAGTAGCGTGGGGTCGACTAAGAGCAACCCTTGGGACACCACTCTAAATAGGGCGTTGAATGTAATGAAGAACAAGGATAAGCTCAGTAAGCCGACGTCAGCTGGTCGTGTGGCCGGCAAAGGCTTGTCGACAAAATGGTCATCATACTATAACAATGGTGGGCGAAAGGAGAAAAAGACCAGCTCGGAAAGCCAGGCGCGCGAGGTTCAAGAACTCAAGGCACAGGTGGCGCGGATTCTGGAAATTGTCCAAGAGCAAGTGCAACAACAACTCGGAGCGACGATCACCGCCATTGTGCCTACCTTGATCGAGGGGTTGAGTGCGTGGATTGCGGGCGGCCAACAGGGGCCGCCCCCGATTCCTAGCTTCACGGCCAGCAACTCGCAGAATGCGTTGGCGGGGCCATTGGTGTCTCCGGCGGAGGCGGCATTGGTGTCACCGACGCCGGCACGGGAGCTTAATGCACCCGGGTCTACGCCGGCCGGCACCTCTGCGGCAAGTGGCCCCTCCGTCAACTGCACGCCCGCCGTTGGCGGTGCCTCGACATTAGCCGAGCTCGACGCCATCATCACGGTAACTAATTAAGCCTCTCTCGGCCGAGGACTTCATCTCCTTGCCTTTGACTGGGCATCCCTGACGCCCTACATGTTTTCGCAGGGCGTCGCCGACGTTCCGTGCACTCTCCTGCACTTCGTGAACAACGAGTTGGTCGATGTCGCCAAGGGCAAAATCGTTCAACCGGGCAACCCCTTGTTCCACGGTACCCAGATGCCACCCAACTTGTTTAGGGTTCAACTGGTTCGGGTGCTGCCAGGCTGCAACGAGTTGTTACCTCCGATTCGACCCGTCGGGGCCGACGATGATGACGTGATGACCCTCAGCGCCTGCCTGAGCTGGCCCCTGCTTTGGCCGAAGAGCCAGATTCGTTTGGGGGCGGGGGACACCACCCCAAAGACAACACCGCCAGTCGTGTCGGCGCCAAGTCGGCCCCATGGCAAGACCGTCGCAACAGTGCCGGACATCCCTATGCCACTGGATCCAAACATGCATATGGCACAGGATCAGAACGACGACGACGATGATACATTTGGCAACGTCGATCAGTACTTTGCCGAACATGGGTACGATGGCGACTTCATGGGGCCTCCTTCTCAAGAACCCAACCCAACAAAAGACGTGCGCGATCTAGCTGGTACCGCGGACAAGCCAAGTTGCAACAGGCGTCGTCTGCCGTTCAGCTCTCAGGAGACGCCTCCAGCTGCCGACTTCACCGAGACTTAGATAGGCGAGGTGCAAAATATTATCAGCCCAAACACACTCAAGAAGGCGGTATGTGAGCAGAACTCGGTCCCATTACAGGAGAAGAAGAAGGCACGAAAAAGAAAGACTAACAAGGGTGCGAGCCAGCCGACACCGAGTACGATCCATGCTCAGGACGGGCCACCTTCACCTGAGGATATCTCGAGGAGGGTGCATGTCGCGGGTAGGGCGATGCTACCGACAAATATGCTCAATGCTGCAACCGATGCTATGCGGAGTCTGCATGATAGTGTTCTTTCTTTGGAGAAGCGGCGTCTCAGAGAGAAGGATGTGGCATACCCGGTTTTCGCGGCCAAGGTGCCAGAGGACAAGGGCTTTGTGGATAACTCCATCGGGCGTACGATCGTCCTGCGGTTTGATGACATCCACGCTATGTTGAACCTTCATCCGCTGCACTACACCTTCGTTCGGCTATTTTCGCTGAGTATGGAGATGCGGATCATTCGCGACAAGACCCCGGACATCATGATAGTCGACCCCTTCTACATGCGTGCCAAGATCTTGGGCAGCGCTGGGGACCGGCAAGTCGTGAGTTCTTACCTCGAAGGCGTCATTCTGGCAAACCAAGATAAGGATAACTTCCTCGTGCCTTACTGTAAGTGCATCTAGTGCCCCTTAGTGATTTTGGTGTATTGAAGACTTATAGGTTAAGGGACTAATGCGTTTGTGAGTGTACACAGGTCTATAAGTCTATGAGGAGTTTGATATTTACAGAGAAAGTCGACCCCTAAAAATGAAGTTCTTCAACTGAAGACTTTGATATTCTGAAGACTTCCTGAAGACTTTGAAAGTGAAGAAATTGGTGTGACCTTGAAGACTTGGTATTCATTTCTGGAACATGAAGCGTGAAGACTTTTGTTTTCGTAGTTTCATTTTCTCTTTCTTGAGTCATAGGAAACACCGTACTGTTAAAGGGGGTCGAGGAAATACTAAGGAAAAATTTCCATGTGATGCTCAACTCAAAATCCTACACCTACCAATCCCTTCGAGTGAAGCCTTTGGAAATCTCATACAGTTCAGTCACTTTCTTCAGTGACAGAGACGAAGTTCTTCTGGTCATTGATGAATTTGTTCTGACTGAGGAGTTAGGAATTCGCCAGTGCGAATTACCTACACAGTGAGGAACATGATAGCCCTGAGGAATTTGAGAGTCAAATTTCCGACCGTTGCTGTGCTACGCGCCAGCTGTCCCAAAATATCTTATCCACCTAACGGTCATATCATTGAGGGGCATTTATGTCTTATCATGTCGGGCTGCTCCCTAGGCTATAAATAGCCGCCCCCTACAACCACTAGTTGGTTGGCTGCTCCGAGAGAACTTGACACTTGTCATTTGAGAGCAACCCATCCTCCGAGGACTTTGAGCGAAAATCATCAAGTGAGGAAAATCCCAAACCCAAACACCTACAAACCCCAAAGTGATTGAGCATCACTGAAGAAATTGATCCTGCGTGGATCCGACGCTTGTTACCTTTGAAGACTGTGCTTCTTCCAGACGGTTAGGCGTCAAGGTCTAGAGCATCCAAGAGGAATTGTGGATCGCCGAGTGACCAAGTCTGTGAAGGTTTGGAAGTCACCTGAAGACTTACCACGAGTGATTGGACGGGATCTGTGTGATCTTAGTTCAAGGAGAATACGGTGAGGACTGGGTGTCCTGAGCTGCGTGCTCAGAGACTGGGTGTTCGGGACTGCGTGTCCTCGAGTTTAAATACTCGGCCGCTCCACCCAGACGTACAACTGAGACAGCAGTTGTAACTGGTTTACCAAATCATTGTCTTCACCAACCTACTAGTTCTATTTCCTCAACCTTTTCATTTCCTCATTACTGTGTTGAGTGTTTGTTCATATCTGTGTTTGAAGACTTTGACTGAAGACTTTCTCAATTTCCTCAGTTCAATTTCTTCAGTCTGTTTGTCTTCATCTTGTGTTATCTTGTGATTACGCTTCCTGTACTCTGTGCTAGTCTTCATTTCATCATGATCATCATGCTTGTATTCTGTCATACTTACTTCTGAGTACTTATTCCGCTGCTAATAGTTCTTCGCTAAGGAATTTCCTCACCGGCAAATTCCTCAGTGAAGAATTCATAAAAATCGCCTATTCACCCCCCCCCCCCTCTAGTCGACATAACGCACTTTCAATTGGTATCAGAGCAAGGTACTCCCTTGTTCTATGTGATTTTGGTTTAACCGCCTGGAGTTTTAGTTATGTCGACCGCAGGTATGATCAAGGTCTCGGCTGGGTGTCCTACCTTTGATGGAACGGACTACCCCTACTGGAAAAACAAGATGCGAATGCATCTCGAGGCAATTGACAACGATCTCTGGTATGTTGTGGAAAATGGTGTTCCCTCTGTTTCACCCTCACTGAACGCTACCGATGTGAAGAGATTCAAGCAACTCGATTCTCAAGCGAAGAATATCTTATGTGGCCATCTGAGTAAAGGACAGTATGGAAGAGTGAGTGCTTTGGAAACTGCTAAGCTTATCTGGGATAGGCTGTCCAAAGTGAATGAAGGAGTCTCAACTCAGCGTGACTCTCGAGTTGATGTTCTTCGGAATCTCTTCAACCGCTTCAAAAGACTCGACAATGAAAATGTCCAACAAACCTTCGATCGCCTCACTGACATCTCAAATGAGCTTCAAGCCCTCGGTGCCACTGACATCACTGACCATGAGGTGGTGAAGAAACTATTGAGATCGCTTGATTCCTCATTTGACACTCTGGGTCTGATGATACAAGAACGGGCTGACTACAAGTCTCTTGATCCTGCCGATATCCTCGAAAGGCTAAATACTCACGAGTTCCAGCTTGCTGAAAAGAGAGATCTCTATGGTTCAAGCTATGGCAAACCACGTGCCCTGAAGGCCAAGGTTGTGTCTGAGTCTGAATGTGAGGACTCTGGTAGTAGCCTTGGTGATCCTGAAGAACTGAGCCAGGAGCTAGCACTGCTCGTGAAGAAATTCCAGAAGTTCTCAAGACGTGGTCGCTTTGGAAAATCCTCAAGAAGCAGTGATTCCTCATCAAGTGACTATAAGAAAAGGCTATGCCACAAATGCAAGAAACCTAGTCATTATATTCAAGATTGTCCTCAGTGGGAAAAGGAATTGAAGAAGAAGAAATACAAGGATTACAGTTCTAATGATGCAAAGAAGAAGAAGAAATCATCAAAATCTTTGTCATCAAAATCCTCGAAGTCTTCATCTCACAAGAAGAGCAGCTCCAAGAAGGCTCGGGCATTCATTGGCAAGGAAATGGACTCTGAAGCTGAATCTGAGGAAAATGAGGAAGAGGAGGCATCTGAAGAATCCGAATCTGGTGTGGCGAGTCTGGCCTTCGCTACTGCTTTCGTTAGCAAGTCCATCTTCAACACTGAAGAAACTGACCCCACCGACAAGCCTGATGAAGATATCGATGACTACGCTCCCACCTATTGCTTCAAGGAAAAATGTGCAAAGATACTCAAATACACCTCCTCTGAATCTAGTGAAAAAGAATCTGATGAGAATCTCAAGCCCAGCTACTCTAAACTTGCAAAGATTGCTGTAAAACAACAAAGGGCTTTTGAAAAGGTTCAAAACATGCTAGACAAAAGTGATGATATGTTGGGTGAAGAAATGGATCGCACTAAAGCCCTGACTGAAAATCTTCAGAGACTTCAATCTAGGTTTGATAACCTTCAAAGTCATCATAACACTCTCTTATCTGATCATGAGAAACTTTCTTATGAATTTCTTCAAAGAAAGCAAGATCTTGAGAAGCTAAGAGTGAGTTATGAAGATCTTCAGAAGGAGCACGATTCATTACTTGCTCAACAAATCAGCACTTCTCAGGAAGAATTTGTTCCTCCATGCTTAAAGTGCATTGAACGTGAATCTGCCAATTCTTCACCTGAATGTTCAAATGCTTCAACTGTTACAAATTCTTCACCTGCCTCTGCTATCACTAATTCCTCATCTGAGGACATTGCTAGTATCACTGACGATGCAGGGCTGAAGGAACTGTACACGACAGGCATGTACAAAAGCCTCAAAGGGCATCAGATTCTCTGTGATGTGCTCAAAAAGCAGATCCTCAACAGAAACCCTAGGAAAGAGGGTATTGCCTTTGAGAGGAAACTTAATGCTGATGGAACATATTGGAAGCCTGAGCAGTACCCCAAAACCTCATGGGTTGCTGCAAAGGGACCTCCAGTTGATCCATCCATGTTAACTGGCTTTACATGTGAATCTCCTCATTCTTCTGATGAGTCATTTGACTCCAACTATAAACTGTTCAAAAATCAGAATGGTGAAGTATTTGATAGGTATGTTGGGACTAACTGCAGGAACGGTTCCCCTATGAAGAAAATCTGGGTTCCCAAAAGTTATGTTGAAAGTCTTCAGGTGAATGTCCTCATGACACCACCTGTGAAGAATGGGAACCCCAGAACAAACTCTTCATATGGACCTAATTCTTCATATGGATCCAAGTCCTCATATGGACCAAATTCCTCACATGGATCAAATTCCTCAAATGGATCAAAGTCCTCATATGACTATCATCGTGCTAACAACTCTATTTCGCAGGGTAGAGCTAAGGGCTACGAATATGCACATTATTCTTCAAATCATTATGTTCATAAGTCCTCGAAGAATTTCTCTGCTTATTCATATGCTTACCCTAACCCCTCTTATGTGAAACGAAATGGTTTGGCTTCTATGCCACCATTCTCGTATGGTGCTCGCAGAGTGATGAACTCTTTGCCACCCCTTCAGATGTGGGTGGTGAATAAAAAGAACTAATCTCTTCTGCAGGGTCAGGTCTCCAGACGTGCCTTAACGTCTGAAGAGTTTGCTGGGGACCTGACAAAATTGCCTGAAAGGATGCAGGCTAACCATGATGAAATGAACTTTCATTTCACACGTCCTCATACTGCTATATCTGTTTACCGCTTGATGAAATTCATCTGATGAACTTAATATCATATTCTTCACTGATGAAGCATATGAGATTGTAAGTTACACTAATTCATCTGCAGGATGACCAACCCAAAACCACTGAATGGGTCCTCGATAGTGGATGTACAAATCACATGACTGGTGACAAGAATCTTTTGATGGATGCTCCTTTAACACCGTCACATCTGAAGCATATCATCTTTGCTGACAAAGGCAAAAGTCAGGTATTGGGTCTTGGTAAGGTTGCGATCTCTAAGGATAAACACATGGACAAAGTCATGCTTGTTGAGTCCTTAGGATACAATCTCATGTCAGTCTCAATGCTTTGTGATCTTGATATGGTTGTTGTCTTTGGCAAGTATCGCTGTGTTGTGATTATGGAAGCTGACAATTCCAAAGTCTTCGAAGGCTTTAGGAGAGGAGATTTGTATATTGTTGATTTCTCTACAGGACCACAACCAGCCGTGTGCCTACTTGCAAAAGCTTCAGAAGGCTGGCTATGGCATCGATGACTTGGTCACGCAGGCATGAGGAATTTGCACATGCTTGCAAAGAAGAAGCATGTCATTGGCATTGAGAATGTCAAATTCCTCAAGGATCACTTATGCGGAGCCTGTGAAGCTGGAAAAATGACCAAGGCCAAGCATCCAGCGAAGACTATCATGACCACTACTCGTCCATTCGAATTGCTTCACATGGACCTCTTCGGACCTAATCATTACTCAGCAGTCACTAATGCTGCTTCTCTATATGGTTTTGTCATTGTTGATGATTACTCTCGATATACATTGGTACACATTGTTACTTACAAACATGAAGTGTAGGAAGTCTTCAAACGATTTTCTTCGAGGGCTTCAACCAACTTTGGTGTGAAGATCAAGCACATCAGAAGTGACAATGGAACTGAGTTCAAGAATTCCGGTCTTGATGACTATCTTAATGAACTTGGTATTACTCATGAGTTATCTGCTCCTTATACTCCTCAGCAAAATGGCGTCGTGGAGCGCAAGAACAGAACTCTTGTTGAGATGGCTCGCACTATGCTTGATGAATACAAAACGCCTGATCGTTTTTGGATTGATGCAATTGATACTGCGTACCACATCATCAACAGAGTATATCTTCACAAATTCTTCAAGAAGACGGCCTATGAACTCCTCACTGACAAGAAACCCAATGTGAGTTATTTCAAAGTCTTCGGTGCTAGATGTTGGATTAGAGATCCTCAGCACAATTCAAAATTCGCACCGAAAGCACATGAAGGTTTTATGCTTGGTTACGGAAAGGACTCGCACACCTACAAAGTCTTCAACATTGTTCTTCACAAGATTGTTGAAACTGTAGATGTGTGGTTCGATGAAACTAATTGCTCGCAAAGAGAGCACCTACCTTCTGTGTTAGATGAACCAGCACCTGAGGATTCTATCAAGTTCAAGGCAACTGAAGATGTCATTCCTACTGAAGAATTTGCTGAAGAATTCATTCCAGTACGCGAAGAACATCGAGCTGAAGCACCTGAAGACAATGGTGCTGAGGAAAATGATCAAATACCTCGACGTCAACCAGCTCATCCTCGCGTTGCAAAAGAAGTACAAGTTGACAAGATCATCGATGACATTGAAGCGCCAGGTCCTCTCACACGCTCAAAAGCTTCACATTTATCTAACTTTTGTGGGCACTATGCTTTTGTCTCTATCACAGAGCCCACTAAGGTAGATGAAGCATTTTTGGAGCCGGAGTGGATTCAGGCTATGCAAGAAGAATTACATCAGTTCGAGCTCAACAATGTCTGGGAACTGGTCAAACGTCCAGATCCTCACAAGCATAATATCATTGGCACAAAGTGGATCTACCGCAACAAGCAAGATGAAAATGGCCTTGTGGTAAGGAATAAGGCACGACTGGTAGCTCAAGGCTACACACAGGTTAAAGGAATTGATTTTGATGAAACTTTTTCACCTGTTGCTAGACTTGAGGCTATTCGCATATTACTTGCTTATGCTAATCATCATGATATCATGTTATATCAAATGGATGTGAAAAGTGCATTCCTCAATGGTAAGCTTGAGGAAGAAGTATATGTTGCTCAACCCCCAGGTTTTGAAGATCCAAAGAATCCTGACAAAGTCTTCAAACTTAATAAGGCCCTCTATGGCCTCAAGCAAGCCCCTCGGGCGTGGTATGATACATTGAAGGAATTCTTTGTGAAGAATGGCTTCACACCCGGTTCACTCGACCCTACTCTCTTTACTAAATCTTATGATGGTGAACTGTTTGTGTGCCAAATATATGTTGATGATATTATCTTTGGTTGTACTGACCAACATTATAGTGATGAATTTGCCTATATGATGAGTGAAGAATATCAAATGTCTATGATGGGAGAGTTGAAATTCTTCTTAGGTCTTCAAATTCGTCAACGGCACAATGGCATATTCATATCTCAGGAGAAATACCTCAAAGATGTACTGAGGAAATTCGGCATGCAAGATTGCAAAGGCGTCAAAATTCCTATGCCCACAAAAGGCCATCTATGCACTGATGAAAATGGTATTGACTTCGATCACAAGGTATACCGCTCCATGATTGGTTCTTTATTGTACTTATGTGCATCTAGGCCAGATATAATGCTTAGTGTTTGCATGTGTGCCCGATTTCAAGCTGCACCGAAGGAATCACACCATAAGGCTGTGAAGCATATTCTTCGATATCTAGCTCACACACCAACACTAGGATTATGGTACCCCAAGGGCTCTGTCTTTGATCTCATTGGATATTCTAACTCTGACTATGCTGGTGATCGTGTGGACCGCAAGTCAACTTCTGGCACTTGTCATTTCCTCGGACGATCTTTGGTCTGTTGGTCCTCGAAGAAACAGAACTGCGTATCACTGTTTACTGGGGAAGCTGAATATATTGCTGCTGGCTCTTGCTGTGCTCAACTGCTTTGGATGAAGCAAACGCTCAAGGACTATGGCGTCAACGTGAAGAATGTGCCTCTCCTATGCGACAATGAGAGTGCCATCAAGATTGCTCACAACCCAGTTCAGCACTCGAAGACAAAGCACATTCAAATTTGTCATCATTTTCTTCGTGATCATGTGTTGAAGGGCGACATCTCCATCGAGCACGTGAAGACTGAAGAACAGTTAGCTGATATCTTCACTAAGCCCTTGGATGAGAAGAGATTTAGCAAGTTGCGGTGTGAACTAAATATCTTAGAATCTTTGAATGTTCTTTGAAAAGGACACACATCCTAACACTTATGCAAAATTGATGACTTAGATGTGCAACACATGAAGAAACATTTTTTCTTCAATCAATGAAGAATAACACTCTAAGTGTGAAGAAATTAATGAAGAATTTGATTCTCAGAACCCTACGACAATTGTACGCGGTGTCTGAAATCATCATTCGTATACGGTGGGTCACGCCACCACAAAAAGTTGAAAATCTTCAATTTGAGTTTTTCCACAGTTTTTGAAATTCTTCAATTTTTCAAATTCTTCAACTTTACAAAATCTTCACTGTTTCCTTCGTTTTTCTTCATTGGCTATATATATATATGAGTTTATGTCCTCTACAGCATTCACTTATAGCTATTTCTTCAAGTTGTTTTTTTTGCTAAGTGAATGTGATCGGACCCTTCCCCTCTATGCTATACTCAACCCAATCTATTCACAAATTCTTCATGTGCGTTCTATTTGAAACTCGTTCAAAGTCTTCACTGTGTCCTTGGCAGCTGAAGAAATTGCGAACGAAACTTTAAAACAAATCTTATCCAAATTTTCGGTTTTGCCGCTCAAACTGCTCCGCATCCCACGATGCATTATTCTATTCACCCACGATCGTACACGATCTCCACTACACAGTACGTGGGTGACACATGTCGCGTGAAGGAGAAAGGGCAGGGGCACGTTCATCCCAAATCTTCGGGCGAACAGTTTTTCACCGTGTCTATAAATACCCCTCTCCCCTTCCTCACTTCATTTACTCCGCTCGACCTCTCTCTCCCGCTCGAGCTCCTCAAACCCTAGCGCCACCGCTACTCCATCGTCGCCGGTGAGGAAGAGCTTCGCTACCTTGACCTCGTCGCCGTCGTACTCACGCCGACCGCAGAAATCTTCACTCCGCCGCCGCCATAGCTGTCTTCCTCCGCCGAGTTAGGGCAAGGAAGATCTAACCTGACGAACTTCCTGTCTGTTCTTCTCAGTTTGTCGTGTTCTTCATTTCGGGTAATTAAAATTACTTTTGTTACTCGCTTTGATTCTCAAGCTTTCCTAAAAATCTTCAAAGGTGTTTATTCTTCAAATCTTCACACATACGAACACCACACACTTCATATGATCTTGAACTATTTCTCTAAGCAACCATTTTCTTCAAGATTCCATAATTGTGTGGATCTTCGATCTGTACAACTCTGGAACCTAAGACAAGAACGCTTAGTGAAATTCCTCAAGGTTCATCTGGTCAAATTCCTCAAAACTTGCTCTTTTTCAAAAACCTTCTTAGAACGCATATGACCTCTCCAAATTCCTCGCACCTGTACTCTGTTCACAGGTACTCATGTCTGCTGCTGAATCACTAGGTTCTCATCAACTTAACTCATTTGCAGCATTCCTCGAAGAAAAACTGCATACTTCTTCAGAGAACTCATTTGTTCAAATTCCTCAACTAAAGAATATGGCAGACGGTAAGAAGCCGCAGAAAGGAGGAAAGAAACCTGAGGTTATGACTGCGTTTCAAATCCCTGAGGAAATTTATGCTGACTATTGCACACCTGATGAAGCAAAATATGGCAAAGAAAACAAAAATCAGCGCAAGGTGCGCATTCAGAAGATTGAACGGAGATGGGCAAGGGAATGGAGGGAATACAGATATGTGACTCCAAAGTACATGAAGAAATTCGCCCTCAATCCTCCATGCCCAAGAGCTCCATTGGCACCTGGCCAAGTAGCTGACCCCACAAGCATCAAACGTGGTGAGGACTTTCCTGAAGAATGGGCTAAGCGCCAAGCCAAATTGGCAAGACAAGCCAAGGAGGCAGTAAAGAAATTCAATGAGGATTCTGCCACTGCTACTACTACTGAGGCCTCATCCAAACCGAGGAAATCCATGCCAAAGAAGCCTGCTCATAAGCCAAGTGCTTCACCAACAGCGCCCTCATGGCCAAGTTCCTCAATAGCACCCTCACGGCCAAGTTCCTCAGCAGCGCCCTCACGGCAAATTCCTCACACTGCTACAGCTCCTTCAAAGTCCTCAGCTCCTGTGCATCTGGCTACATGTCAAAGGGCTGTTGGTTTCTTGATTGCCTCTGGTGTTTCGGCAAGTTCCTCAGCTGCACCAATTTCCTCATCAGGCTCCACACTGTTGAAGACCAAAGCAACAGCTGGACGAGGTCCTCGGCCAAGTCCAAAGAAGAAACAGGTCGCATTCCATGTGCCTTCTGATGATGAAGCTTCTGATGATGAACTTGCAGAAATCATCAGAGACAGACAGGTGAAGGCCGCTAGAGCCAAAGGCACATCTGTGCCACTGCTGTTGGATCCGAGGAAAATCCTCGATTATATTGATCTCTGGCATAAGGATCCAAACACCCCCATGCCTGATTTTCATCTGACCGCCGGTCAAAGTCACATGCTGACCCATTTCATCACTGAAGAGAAATGGAAGTTTGAAAAGGCAAGAGAGATTAAGAAAGCTCAATACAGAAAGGAGAAGCTCCTGAAGAAAAACGTTGTCAGAATGACACCTGATGAACTTCTCCAGGCTCAGTCTGAAATTCAAGCCCTCGACAAGGATTTTGATGCCTACTATGCTGATTGGCAAAGAGCCAAAGTCAGATTCGTCAACCTGATGAAGAAATTCACCAATGTTGCTGCTCCAGCACAACATGAAATTCCTCAGGCTGAAGTCTCAGCTCAGCCAACTGAAGAACATGCCAGCACCGCTGATGAAGTTCAGGCTGCTGAAGAACATGCTAGTTCCAGGGCTGATGATCCTATTCCAGCCGCTGAAAAAATTGCCAGGGCATCCACTAGTGGTGCGCCTAAAGAAATTGAAGAAGTCGGGGCAACTACATCAGTTGCGCCTGAAGAAAATCAACCAGATTCCTCAGCTCCATCTGCACCTACACCAACTCCAATTCTTCCATGTGCATTTGATGTGAAGAAGACCAAGGCTGCAGAGCGAGCTGCAGTGAAGAAAAGGAAGGCATCAGTTGTGTCAAACTCTTCGGCTGCGAAGAAACTGAAGCCAATGACCAGCTCACTCAAAAATCCAATTGATGCTGTTCCAATTTCCTCCATGCCAACAAAGGACCTTGTTCCTTTTGGAGAAGACTATGAGATCCCCATCGGATCTGATGAAGAACATCATTCTGCTACTTTGTCAGAGCAGATTGATGAAGAAATTGAAGTGGACGCAATCCCTTCAACGCCAGTCATTTCCTCACCTATGCCTCAGTTCACAGCTGAAGAGGCTGGTGTTGAGGAAATTGAAGATGAAGATGTGGATATAGGGTGCACCACACCTGTGATGAATGATGACTTTTGGGAAAGTCAGCATCCCAATACTCCTCTCTTCATCCTGCTCCAACAGATTCCTCAGTCCCCTGCACCAACCGTTCAAATGGGCTCTGAAGAAACTCAACCCACTCTCTCTGTGCATGAAGAAATTCCAGCCACTAGTGCGGATGAACCTGCTGCTGCTGATCCTCAGACTGCACCTATTGAGGAACATGAAATTCCTCAGCCTGAAGAATCTGAGCTCGCGATTCCTGAGGTGGTGATGCAACTCACTGACATTCCTCTGCCAAAGCAAAAGAATCCGTTCTCAAGCAAACAAAAGTTCAAGGCTGAAGATTTCTTTGCCGAGCATGTATTCTTCACTGACTATAATCCATATGACTCTGCTCGCATAAGGAAGAGGCGTTTCTGGACTGCCAGCCAAGCCAATTTCTATTCCTCAGTGCTCTTCAACAAAGACAAAGTCTTCGATCATGCACATATTCCTCATGTGGACATGGAGTCTCTGCCCGGCTTTGAGCTAGTCCTCAGTGTTCTTCACGACGCAGGACTTCTAAATTTCTGCATTGATATCTGTGACTGGAATGAAGAACTCATTCTTCAATTCTATGCAACTCTACAAATCACCGGAGACGCTGAAGACGTGAACTCCTGGGTATTAGACTGGATGTCTGAAAATACTCACTACAAGGCACCTGCAACTGAATTGCTTCGTGCTCTACCACTCAGTCCTCCACTTGATGATGCTCGTTGTATCTACAACAAACCAGAACTTTCAAATCACTATATGCAAGTGTTGATGAAGCCATTGAAGCCAAGGCAGGCCCCACGAACCAAATTCCTCGTCAAGGAATTACTCTATGTGCCTCGGACTGTCTATCGAATTCTGACGAAGACAATGAGTCCCATCAAAGGCCACGACTCAAATGATGAAGAAGTCGTTGGCATCATGAAGAATATGCTTTTTAACATCATTCATGGCGTTCCCATAAACTTCCATGATTTCTTCATGAGGACTCTGGCCGATATAGCTATGTCACCATTCGAGCTGAAGCCCTATGCTCCTTGGATTATGAGATTCATCAGGGCAAGATCTTCATTGAATTACAAAGCTGACACTCTGAACCACGGTAGCTACTTGCCTCCCATTGAAGTCCTCAAACAGACAGTTTCATCAGCTGATGATAAAGGCAAGGCCGCTGTTGTGATCGATGAAGGCATTCATCCTTTGGATGGTCAATTTCGCAAGGCTGCATCTTACTCTACCAATGACGATTCTGCCACACATGACTCTGTCGCCAATACCTCAGCCAAGCAAAATCCTCAAGCCACAACACCCAGGGTGATGATTGACCGTGAGTTACTCCTCAGTCTTCATCAGAAGGTTGATCGCAATCATAAATGGGTCAAGCATCAGTTTGGTTCAATTCTTCACAACATGACCTCAACACACAATGCAATGAAGAAAAACCAATACTACCTCCTTGAAACCTTCAACCGTACCTGGGTTGTTCTCTCTCATGTCTACAGCGCTGCTGATCTGAAGAATATGGGTCTCAAGGAAGAATTTGACTGGTCTGCACCTCCACCGAAGAAATTCAAGAAGGTCAAAGTTCCTTCCTTGGTGGCCAGCTCTTATTCTTCATCGCGTGACACTTATGAGTATGAAGATTTGGACGACACTGCGGCAGGCCCTGCTACAACAAACAACCCCGACGATGCTGGCGCTCCTCCATCGACTTGAAATTCTTCAGGGGCGTTAGTCCTCAGTTTCAATCCTTTTGGTCATTTGATGACAAAGGGGGAGAAATCTGAGTTAGTCTTCAAGCGGGTCTATATTATGGGCATTTTTTAAGTTACAACTCTCGTTCTTCTGAAACTTTTACTTCGATCGAGTTGTAATCTTAAACCCGATGGTGCGCTGACACTTTTGTTGCATTATGCTTTGCATGCTTATTCCTCGTTAATGACATTGCACGCATGCTGAATCTCATCAGGCACCATATTTCATCATGCATTTCAAATTCTTCATATTATATCAAATGCGTGTATGAATTATAAGATATAGGGGGAGATCTCCATGATTCAACTCTTCAAATGTGCAATGCCTCAAAAGCAAATTCCTCACTATGCACATCTTCAAGGGGAGTTCTTCTATATCTTGCAATCAAATTCCTCAAAATCAGTATATACACTTCATATATTTATCCCCGTTGAAAACTTAACCTATGTTGTCATCAATCACCAAAAAATGGGATATTGTAAGTGCATCTAGTGCCCCTTAGTGATTTTGGTGTATTGAAGACTTATAGGTTAAGGGACTAATGCGTTTGTGAGTGTACACAGGTCTATAAGTCTATGAGGAGTTTGATATTTACAGAGAAAGTCGACCCCTAAAAATGAAGTTCTTCAACTGAAGACTTTGATATTCTGAAGACTTTCTGAAGACTTTGAAAGTGAAGAAATTGGTGTGACCTTGAAGACTTGGTATTCATTTCTGGAACATGAAGCGTGAAGACTTTTGTTTTCGTAGTTTCATTTTCTCTTCCTTGAGTCATAGGAAACACCGTACTGTTAAATGGGGTCGAGGAAATACTAAGGAAAATTTTCCATGTGATGCTCAACTCAAAATCCTACACCTACCAATCCCTTCGAGTGAAGCCTTTGGAAATCTCATACAGTTCAGTCACTTTCTTCAGTGACAGAGACGAAGTTCTTCTGGTCACTGATGAATTTGTTCTGACTGAGGAGTTAGGAATTCGCCAGTGCGAATTACCTACACAGTGAGGAACATGATAGCCCTGAGGAATTTGAGAGTTAAATTTCCGACCGTTGCTGTGCTGCGCGCCAGCTGTCCCAAAATATCTTATCCACCTAACAGTCATATCATTGAGAGGCATTTATGTCTTATCATGTCGGGCTGCTCCCTATGCTATAAATAGCCGCCCCCTACAACCACTAGTTGGTTGGCTGCTCCAAGAGAACTTGACACTTGTCATTTGAGAGCAACCCATCCTCCGAGGACTTTGAGCGAAAATCATCAAGTGAGGAAAATCCCAAACCCAAACACCTACAAACCCCAAAGTGATTGAGCATCACTGAAGAAATTGATCCTGCGTGGATCTGACGCTTGTTACCTTTGAAGACTGTGCTTCTTCCAGACGGTTAGGCGTCAAGGTCTAGAGCATCCAAGAGGAATTGTGGATCACCGAGTGACCAAGTCTGTGAAGGTTTGGAAGTCACCTGAAGACTTACCACGAGTGATTGGACGGGATCTGTGTGATCTTAGTTCAAGGAGAATACGGTGAGGATTGGGTGTCCTAAGCTGCTTGCTCAGAGACTGGGTGTCCGGGACTACGTGTCCTCGAGTTTAAATACTCAGCCGCTCCAACCAGACGTACAACTAAGACAGCAGTTGGAACTGGTTTACCAAATCATTGTCTTCACCAACCTACTGGTTCTATTTCCTTAACCTTTTCATTTCCTCATTACTGTGTTGAGTGTTTGTTCATATCTGTGTTTGAAGACTTTGACTGAAGACTTTCTCAATTTCCTCAGTTCAATTTCTTCAGTCTGTTTGTCTTCATCTTGTGTTATCCTGTGATTACGCTTCCTGTACTCCGTGCTAGTATTCATTTCATCATGATGACCATGCTTGTATTCTGTCATACTTACTTCTGAGTACTTATTCCGCTGCTAATAGTTCTTCGCTAAGGAATTTCCTCACCGGCAAATTCCTCAGTGAAGAATTCATAAAAATCGCCTATTCACCCCCCCTCTAGTCGACATAACGCACTTTCACTTACTTTCCCGAGTAAGTCCTCCCCTTAACCGGCCCGTAACATATGAATTCTTAGATTTCGATCATTTTTCTTTTAACATTCCGTGTTTTCTGCAGTGACACACATTGCACGCTCATCCTCCTAAGCCCCAAATATTCCATGGCCACGTATTTCGACCCGGACCGTCAGTCGAACGTAGACTACACAAATGTCAAGAAGGTTCTTGATGATGTTCTCCCCGGCTACGCCAAATCTGGAGGCACCTTCACCAGGCCTATTCGTAAGTACGGAAAGCACGTGTTCTCCCACAATACGACGTTCTGCTGCGTCAAGCAGCCGCCTGGCGGTCAGAAGGGTGCCTACTACGCCATCCATCACATGCGGGCGATCGTACGGGACCATCATCAACTTCTGCTACCGAGTAAACTCAAAGATTGGGTCGCGAGCGTGTCGGCAATCCAAGACGCGGACATCAGACAAGAATTCTTTCGCATCCAGTCGGAGTTTGCGGAAATCATCCATCAAGATGTCCTTCGTACCTCGGGGCAGTTCTACCTCAGAAATCAACCGTCCAACAGTGACATCGACACAATGCTACAAATGCAGGCTGACAACGCCCGTTATTTCATGACTCCCACGATAGACGGCGGCTTCATCCACGCTCCGGTCCCTTGAGTCAAGTCGAAAGCAGTGATGTTGTGTCTAGTTCTGAAACATCGATTGGCTCATGTTGTAATTAAACTTTAATGAACTTGTAGTATGTCTCTTTGGTTTCGAGAGTCATTCAACTTAGATGTAATCGATGCTATTAATGTCTTGCTTTTCTCTTCCGATCGTTCTGTTGCATACTTATATATTACTTCTGTATTGTCTGTGAATTGGTACTAACGTTTCGTTTGGCTAGTGCATAGCGATGCCGTCGTATGTCGTGTACAAGGGTAAGGTTCCCGGAGTCTACGACGACTGGGAGGAGTGTCGGAGACAGGTTCACCGATTCAGCGGTAACAGTTACAAAGGGTACACCACTAGGGCCGAGGCCGAATCTAGATACGCCCGCTATCTAGCGGGAGAGGGGAGGGAGCGTTGGAGGAACCGGATGAAGACGAGTTTCATCGTGATGATGCTCATCGTGATGACCGCGGCTCTCTTCTATGTGATGGTAGTTTAGATGATCGATATCGACTTGTAATGTGAAGACAAACTCGCTACTCGCGGTCTCGAGACTTGTAATATAATGTTCTATCTTTGTTCGGTCTTTTCAATTCAGAGACTAATATGATGAATTGTATTCGGAGACTAATATGATGAATTGTATTCAGAGACTAATCTTCTATTGTATTCGATGAATCTGTTGTTGATGTGTGCTGTCTATATTTTGTCCAATTATACATTTTATAACCTGTGCAAAAAACAGAAAATAAAAAAATAAAAATAAACCTAATATTCATACTGATGGCGCATCACATCACAGTGCGCCATTAGTATGCTAAAGGATACTAATGGCGCATCATTAAACAGTGCGCCATTAGTATGCCGAAGTTACTAATGGCGCATCTTGTTGTTGTGCGCCATTAGTATGTCAAAGCACCTGGGTATACATGGCCCCCTGTGAGGCATACTAATGGCGCACTGTTGTATATACTAATGGCGCATCTGAGGTCCGCCATTAATATACCAGATACTAATGGCGCACCAGTGGTGCGCCATTAGTAAAATATACTAATGGCGTAGCACTAATGGCGCACCACTAATGCGCCATTAATGGCCAAATTAGGTGCGCCATTAGTAGGCTTTTTCCTAGTAGTGATGGTGGCATGATGAGGTGGCATAGTTGCATGTTAAAAGAATTAGACTTAGTGAGGATCAACTGTTTAAGTATGTAGGATTTGATCACCTTCTAGACAAGCTGATAATGCGTCTACTTTTATGCGAAACTTGGAACTTGTTGATGGTCAAAATGGCAAGAAGTGTTTGGGCTTTTTCTTTAGACACAAGGGCATGGCCAATGCTGCACGGTGGACCGCTGCCCCAGCTATCCACATAGGTTCGGAAATTCGGATGGTCCTATTAAACACAACATGCTGCTTTCAAGCCAAAGCGACATCTTGCAGAAGAGCCGGCCTCCTCGCCCAGAAAAGCATGAGAGACCGGAGGGTGTAGGGGCGGGGTGAGTAAGTCGGAGGGAAACGTGTTGTTGGTATTCTTTCCTAGCCTTGAAAACAAAGGAGTGGAAAAGCTAAGGAGAGAGATGAAAATAGAGCCCACCAATGATGATCGATTAGGACCACGAGTTGAGCAGGTGCTAGATAAAGCTCGTGCTCCACCGATTTGTGCACTTGTGGAGGGCATGGGCTTGGTGCCGCCACCAGCTCATGCCCCAATGGTGGAACACATGTGCGCTAATCAGGGTGACAATGTTAAAAGTTGGTTGTATGACTCACTATCACATGATTAATTCATCCGGATGGGCATCACTTTACCAGGCTATTTGGGGAGCACTAGAAAAGCTATTCATGAAGATATAGTTCAGAGTCCGTTCTCCACGCATAGATTCATTCAGTATTTCCTCTCTGAAATTCAAGACGTGCAGACCAAATTATCAACATATTCACATACAAATTATTGGAGATGCTCTAAAAAGCCAATAAAAATTATAGTTGTTGTCGCGACGATCGAAGACAAGGAGATACCTTGTAATCCCTCTAATTGATTGACGAATTTGTGATTCGCAAAAAAAAAAAGGGTACATCTCGAATAACTGCTCCAACCGAGCCTGAACTTGTGAATGAGCGAAAGGTCGCCAATTAAGGCCTAGAAATGCACGGAAAGGCGCCCAAACATGAGATGGTCCGCAGCTTTCAAGTGTGGCAGAGCAGAGGGGGCACCGGACCCTGACACGCCGAGGATGTGCTTGCGGGGCAAAACGCCGCGGGTCTACCGCTCTCCGGGACGAAAGGGTGCCATCTCCCCTTCGAAGCAGAAAAGCTTGTAGAGATCAGCCACGCACATGTTTGACAAGGAGGAGCAACGACGCACAGAACAGCATACTGTCCAGGCCGCGTCGAGGACAACAATTGCTCCATAGACTTGAGAAGAATGGGCGGCTGAGATCACCTCTCGGAGTAGCCCTTCCACTGCTGCTTAACATTCCAGAATGTTCAGAACTGCAGCTCATTTTCAGTTTCCCCTGCCCTATGTATGCAAAACATCCGACAAAAGCGGCGAGTCGAAGAGTCCAACATATGCAACTTAACACCTCTTGCTTCACTTTTCCAAATATCCAGATCATGACAAAGGAGACAGAATAAACTGATCACGTCATAGCAGAACAAGTTATGAGCGAAACCAAAAGAAAAAAAAACGCCTGGCGAGCACTGAGCAGTCTGCGAACTGGAAAGATTCAGCATGAACCACAAGTCCACAAGTGCATATAGAAACTACATGATACAATAAACCAAGTCCAGCTAGATAGATGGCCTAGAGTTCATAGGTTATATAGACTGCAGATTCTACACCGTTCCTCTGAGTAGCATTGGCACATGACGAAGTCACAAAAGGAGATGGAAATACTGTAGACGTATATGCTTAAGCCTTGCATTTCTGAGTAGTGCATAGATGACCGACGACCCAGATCCACTCGCCCTTACTAGAAGCTGAATCCTGTACAGAAATGAAACAGTAGTGTAAGAGTCCGTTGCATCTGCGGAAGTACAAAATGCTTAGGCCAACTCCACCGCGCGACCCCAAACGGACGTCCGTTTTGTCCGGATTCTGTCCGTTTGGGCAGGGGATGGGGTCGTGTCCGGGCCTGTCCTGGGATGCGGTGGCCGCGCGCTCCTTTTACCCCATTCTGTCCGCGTCCATTTTTTTTAAAAAAAGAGTAACGTTTCAAACGCCAATCCCTACGGCCCCAGTTCAGCACGCACGCCGGCAACAAAGCCAGCGGCCGGCAACACAGCCAGCCTCCAAAATGAATGGTTGTCCTCGCCGGCAACACAGCCAGCGGCCGGCAACACAGCCGGCCTTCAAAATGAATGTTTTTCTCGCCGGCACACGGCCAGCGGCCCAGCGGGCGGGCGGCACCCATGCCAGCCTCCAAAAAAGAACGACCACGGCCGATCGGACGACGTAGTTCAGGCTGTCGGCGTCGAGCATCTCCTTCTGCCTGGCCTCGAACCAGGCCCTCGTCTTCTCGCTCATCTTCGACAAGTCCACGCTCATGATCGCGAGGGCCACCTCCTTCGCTTTGGTGGCGGCATTGGTGGCCTCGATGTCGAGCTGCCTTTGCCTGGCCTTGACGTTCTCGGCCTCGATGTCGAGCTGCCTTTGCCGGGCCGCCTCCTCCATGTCGAGTTGCCTCTGTCGGGCCGCCTCCTCCATCTCAAGCTTCCTTCTCTTGGCCGCCTCCTCCATCTCAAGCTTCTTCGTTTGAAGCTCTAGGTATTGCTTCATTTGCTCGTCCTTGCTTTGGCGGAGGAAAGCCGGGCGACAAGGGCGTGATCCGCGACGTCGGCGACTGGCAGTGCGGAGGCCGGGCGACCGACGACCCTGTGCTCGCCGGACCGACTGCCCCTCCAGAGAAACCGGGCGGGCGACAAATGCCGGCCATGAGAAGGGTGTGCGCTTTGCTGACGATGGCCTCCTTCTCCTCGACCTCGGCCTTGTGTCGCGCGGCCTCAATCGCAGCGCGCTCGGCGGCTCTCTTGGCCGCGGCGACGTTCATCTTGACAACCGCCCTCCGGCTCCTCCTCTTCGCCGATTCCGCGTCCAACTTGGCGATCTCCTCCGGCGTGCACTCCGACCGCGGCTTCCTTGACGCCTTGCCCTTCTTCTTCTTGGCCATTACGGGCGGGTCGATGGCCAGCCTGCCGGAGTTCGGCTGGGCGTCGGCCATGGTCGGGGGAGGGAGTGGGACGGGCGGGACATGGGAGGGTTTGGGGGGAATGGCGCCAAAGGGGCCGCGGGTGGGGTTTTGCTCTGTGTCACCGACACGCAGGCCAGGGGCGGACAAGCGCGCGCGTCCCGCCCGTCCGCGCGCTGTCCGTTTCGCCCCAAAAGCGGCGCAAACTTGGGCCGCGGATGGGTCGAAAGCGGACACAAAACGGACAAAAGTCCGTTTGCTCCCGCGCGCTGGGCGCCTCGTTTGTCCGTTTTACCCCAAACGGACGGGGCCGGACAGGATAGGGTCGCGCGGTGGAGTTGGCCTTAGTTACCCGCAAAAAAAATGTTTAGTTACTAGACAGCGAAAATAAAGAAACTGAAATGGTGTTCTTTAAGTATAATGAGATGCAACTTATCTTAACATGAATACGAGGACAAACTTTGTTTATATTTGGTACGGCTATTTGTAGGCGATAATCTAACACGAAAACATCTAAGCTAAACTGCTCCCAGATTAGAATGCAGAAGAAGCCACAAGAAATTTTGCAGAAATAAGGAATCATGAGGGATACACTACTAGGCATGTTATGAGCAGGCTTTTACAATAAGGAAAATGTACAGTGATAAAATGTCATCTAAACTGTAGAGACGTCGCAAAACAAAGTGAGGAATCACAAGCAAATCAACTGTTGAATAATTTAGCCCATGGTGTCAATAAAAGTTACTACTCATAAGCACCAACTATTCAAAAACACAATGAGTCAAAATATTATATTACTGCACACATTTGAGTTGCTGTTCAGTTCAGAGCTAGCAACATGTGTAAATACAGTATCACTTCTCCTAACCAATCAATTCAAACATTTGGGCCAGTACCCACAAGACCAGAACCAACAAAAAGTCCACATGGTGTGATACGTGTTTCTGCACACAGTTAAATTAAACATCCTTTGACAACAAAATGGATTATGCTGGTTTTACTTTTAGCCTCACCAGATGTGGTCCAGATTTTTCATGCCTCGAACAATTTGGTATCCCTACAAACAGTTCCTACATAATTCAGGATTTACTTCACTGCTTGCTCTATTAGTTTCTTTCCTGCACATGAAAGCTAATTTGAGAATACAGGGAGCATGCAAAGTGTCATTAGTTAGCTTACGTATGTCAAATGCACACAGGAACTTCAAAACTTTGAGAATCCTCTCGTCCACCACAGTACACTTGACTTCAACTATGTTAAGGTGCTCTGGTATCGCAGACGATCTTCCCACTGAACTGAAGCTTCCTTTCATTTCCACTTTATAATTTGGTCCCTATTGTAAGTAGAAATTTAAGCAAGATTAATAGTCGATAATAACTTTAGCAGTGCGGCAATTGTCATTAAGAGGATTTATACCTCGGAAAAAAGTTCAAGAGTGAGCTTCTCTAGAACTGGTGAGTTTTTCAGAATGCAAGCTAGTGGATCCAAGCCAGGAGCCTCGCACCAATACTCATTGAGTAATAATGTCTTTAACTTACTAAACGTAGGGCAGTATTTCAAATCTCTTGAGAAAATTAACTGGAAAGAAAATACAAAAAGTAAGCAAATCAAGTAACCACGACTGAGAAGCGAGATCATGATTTAAGAACCCAAATCGGTGGTGATGCATATGTAATCCATTCATTGCCTATGTTTGACAACTGTATAGATAGTGCAACATCAGAAAAGGGTGACCTAAAGGTGTTAAAGATGAGTGCCATACCTTTCCAAATTCAGATATCAACTTCAGATGTTTAGCACTTGAGATACCACCTAGAAGCACAAGATCGCTTCCACAATTGTCATTAAAAAGATCACATTTCTCACATATAATATTACTAGCTCCACAGTAAACACCAGACTCGTAATTCAAACAGAAATCTTCACAGGAATCACCAATATAAACATATGCTGTCTCTAACAACGCCATGTTTTCAAGAAAAGGAGTTGTGCCGGTAAAGTCATCTAGTTTCAGGGAGATAAGGCCTGGAGTAGAAACATGGAGCTGGCAATCGGAGCAGCACTTAGTAATGCTCAAATGCTTCAGGGAACGGGGAGATATCTTTTCAACAGTAATGTCACAAAGGTTCATCTTCAGACCCTCGAGTGCTGGGCAGCCAGCAAAATCAAGAGAGCTCTGTTCTACGCATAGACCTTGCAGATCTAATGTTCTCAGATGGCGAGAGACAACAGGCAGGACGTCGAACCATAGATATGTAGGGGCTTGGATATGAAGGGTGAGTGCACGGACTTTGGACATGACAGCAAAACGGGTCCATAGTTTCACATAAACCTCGTCATCGACCGAGCATTCATCGAATGTCATCTCAACAGTGTCTAGGTCGGTGCGCTCACGCAGGATCAGCACATGGTGCACGAACACCCGGAGGTCTTCGACAGACTCAGCACCGTCAAGGCCGACGATTCGCAGGCCCGTGGTGGACCGCCAGAGGTGGCGCCAGCGCCGGGCGAGCACGCACGTCTGCACGGCCGCCTGCACTGGGAGGAAGGAGAGAAGATGGTGGATAATATGATCACGGAGAGCTCCTATGAGGTCGGCGCCGCTCGCCGGCGGCTCATTCTCGTCCTTTTCACCAGGAGGCATTCCGTCGAACAGGTGGCTGGCTTCGTCGGAGCTCTGAGGAAATGAAACCATCAAAAGACGCAAGGGGTGGAAAGCGTGGGATGGGATGGGATGGGATAGGGCATATGGATGCATTGCGGGGATCATCGACTCACCTCAGCTCGCCGCCGGCAAGTCCGCTCCCGAGGAGGAGCCGCCGCCGGAGGTAGCAGAAAAACAGGGGAGGATGGACTACGTTTTCGCCTTTGAAATGAAGCTTGTTGACGGTCAAAAGGGTCGTCTCGCATAAAAGAGGGTATCACCCGCTCGCCCCACTCGTCAGGGTCAGACCGGTCGGCCCATGAGTCCATGGCCCATTTACCTTTTTCTCAATGAAATCCCATGTTATAGGGAGAAAAACATTTACAACGTGTTTTGTTCGTAGAAAAGATTGTTTCGGCCATGATGGTTTCTATAAGGTTACAACTTTTTATTTTGAGGCAAACTATAAGGGAAAATCCTATATGCCGCTCGTCGCGTCAAACTGCCGGCGCTTCGCACAGGCGAGCAACCGAGCAGCGACGCAACGGGCCGGCTCGTTTAACCGTTCCTGCGCTCCCGGTTTTGGGAACCTTCTAGAGGTTTCCAGCTGGTTATTTCGGGTTTTGGAAACCTTCTAGAAGGTTCTAGAACCGGTTTTTTATTTTCCTTTCTTTTTCTATTTCTGTTTCGTTTTTCTTTCCTTTTTTTCTTTTTTGTTTTTCAATTTTATGTTTTCTTTTTCAAAAAAAATGTTCGCATTTTTTGGAATATGTTCGCGCTTTTACAAAAATGTTCAGAATTTGAAAACAATTCGTGCTTTCAAATTTTGTTCACAAATTCAAAAACTGTATGCATTTTTTTAGAAAATTGTTCACAAATGTTTCTTTTCTTTTCTTAGTTACTGTTTCTTTTCTTGATGGTTTTTTCAAAATTTCAAAACTTTGCAAAATTTGTTCGCAAATTTAAGAAAAATGTTCGTTTTCAATTTTTGTTCGTAAGTTTCAATAAATTTTCCTATTTTGTGAATAAAAAAGCATTCACAAAATGTTTTGGAATTTCAAAAAGTGTTCCATCTTTCCAAAAAAATTTACAAATTTATAAAATGTTCAAGTTTTCAAATTTTGTTCACAAATTGAAAAATATTCGTAAATTCCATAAATTTGTTTGGGAGTTTGAAAAAGTGCTCATGTTCCAAAATTTGTTTGAAAATTTCAAAAAATGTTCATATTTACAAGTTTTGTTCGGAGTTTCCAAAAATGTTCCGTTTCCGAAATTGTTTGCAATTTTAAAAAATGTTCGTTTTTTCAAATTTTGTTCTGCAGTTTCAGAAAATGTTCGCGTGAAAAAGTTGTTCATGTTTCCAAATTTTGTTGGAAATTTGAAAAATTGTTCCTGTTCAATTTTTTGGGTAGTTTAAAAAATGTTTTCCGTTCTAAAAAATATGTTCGCATCTCCAAAATTCATTTGTGTGTTGAAAAATGTTTGAGTTTTCTCAGAATTTGTGAAAAAAATAATGTTCGCGTTTGATAAAATATTCACGTTTTCTTTTTGAGAAAAACGTTTTGTTTTCGAATTTTGTTAAAGATGTTCGGATCGGCGTTTTAGTTTTCTTAAGACTTTGCAATGATCTGTGGTCAACAAAGCAAGCTAGCTCAACTGGTTCGAGGCGCACGCTCATAAACAACAGGTGTGGTGTTCGATTCCTGACAACGCACCTTTTTTATTTCCAGCATGAGCTACTGTTCGCGAGAGAGATGGGCTGGCCCAGTCTATCGATCCCCTATGCGATCGCTCGACTGCTTGACGGCTCGGCCCATTATTTGTTAGCAACCTACATAGTGGCTACCGATAAATTCCAAAAAATGCTGCCCGCTTGGGGTTCGAACTCGCGACCCGAGCGATCCAAAAGGACACGCGACAACCACCGGACTACTGACACACTTGCGAATTACTTCTTCGTTCTTTTATTTATTTGTTTTCCAGTTTGTTTTATTCTTTTTTCTACTTCCTTTTCTTTTTCTTTTATTTTTCCCTCAAATGCGAGGTTTTCCAGTTCGTGAACTTCTCTTCCAAACCGATGCATTTTTTTTTCAAATACAATGTACTTTTTTCAGATCCACTGAACTTTTTTCAAATTGACTGAACTTTTTTCAAAATCGGGTGAACTTTTTTCAAATTCGATGAACTTTTCTTAAAAATCAGTGAACTTTTTTCAAATCCGATGAACTTTTTTTTCAAAATCGATGAACTTTTTCAAATCAAATGAACTTTTTTCAGAATTGGTGAACTTTTTTCAAATTCAATGAACTTTTCTTTAAAATTGGTGAACTTTTTCAAATCCGATGAATTTCTTTCAAATTCAATGAACTTTTCAAATATTGATGAAGTTTTCTTCAAAATCGATGAACTCTTTTGAAATTCATGATTTTTTTTAATTTAACGAACTGTTTTTTATTAAAGAAAATAGACATTTTCCAAATTGTTTTCTAAGTGGTACAGTAAATGGTTGAATAATAAATAGCGTGGCTTCATTAGTTCTAATATATTTCACGTTGCTTTTGTTCACTGGCGTTCAGGTGGTCTAGTGGTTAAGCTAAGCTGCGAGATGGTGGTGCGGCGTGAGATCGATTCCACATGCCGTATTTTTCTGGTGTTGTTTTTTCGCGACCAGTATCTCTTACTGGGCCGCGCTTAAAAAGCCCACAGAGGGCGCGCTGTAGGAGCCATTTGCAGGTTCGGGCGCCTACAGCGTCGAATAGGACCTACCTTCTATAAGCGCGTTTTCCGGTACTCCGTTTCACAAAAGCGAAACCACTTGAATTGGCCGGGTTAGAAATAGGACTCCGACGGACGAACTAAATGATTCGCGTGTTATGTAAGAAATACTAGTAAAAAGGCTCGTGCGTTGCAATGGAAGAAAAAATATCACACTCTTAATTTACAAAAAATGTTCTATAATCCGAGAATTTGTAGCTATTTCTTAAATACTTGAAGAGTTAAAAAGGTTGTAAAAAGATACAGGATTTTGTAATCATAAAAAGAGATTTTTTTTTGTTTGGAAAAGAATATTTTTTTATGGTCTCATGTTGACGCAGGTACTTGCGCCCCTATTTCATCACTATTTCTTGCCATACATGCCATAGGTATTGGTCACTGTTTCATCACTATTTATTTCTTATCAAACTTGTCTTTTATTTTATTTTTTTTCATGCATGCCTCCTTTTTACTTTTTTCATGCATGTCTTCTTTTTTTTCTTCATATATATAGGAGAGTAGTGCAACATCTTCTCTTTATCGGATCTCCTCTGCATTTTCTCTTTTATTTATTTTATAGCAGACATCTCATCTTTATTTGGTCCTTTTATTTCTTGTCATGCATGTCCTTATTTATTGGTGTCTCTAACAAATTTATCTTCAATTTGATGTTCAATCCTGATTTTGCTGAGGTGTTCATCCCCAACTGAATCAGTACCGGTATAAAAAAACGGATAATGCATTGTTGATTAACACTGCAGTCTAAATAGTACTTTTTGTAATTGTTAACAGGTAAAATAACATCATACTTAGATTCTACATATTTTTCTAATCAAATTTCATATATAATATGTTAAATTTGGAGTTACGGTTTAAAAGATATGAATATTTTAAAAAACATTTGATATGTACTGTGGGTTTAATGTCAGAAACATCAGGGTTTTTTACAAAATAGCATGACAGACTAAGAATACCTGGTAAGACATATGGGTGCATTGCGGGGATCATTGACTCACCTCAGCTCGCCGCCGGCAAGTCCGCTCCCGACAAGGAGCCGCCGCCGCCCGCCGGAGGTAGCAAAAAAACAGGGGAGGATGGACTACGTTTTCGCCTTTGCAATGAAGCTTGTTGACGGTCAAAAGGGGGTCGTCTCGCATAAAAGAGGGTATCACCCGCTCGCCACTCGTCAGGGTCAGGCCGGTCAGCCCATGAGTCCATGGCCCATTTACCTTTTTTTCAATGAAATCCCATATTATAGGGAGAAAAACATTTACAACGTGTTTGGTTCGTAGAAAAGATTGTTACAACCACGATGGTTTCTACAAGCGTGCTTTCCGATACTCCGTTTCACAAAATCGAAACAGCTCGAATTGGCCAGGTAAGAAATCAGGACTCCGACGGATGAACCACACGATTCGCGTATTACGTAAGAAATACTAGTAAAAAGGCCCGTGCGTTGCAACTGAAGCAAAATACCACACGCTCTTAATTTACAAAAAATATTCTATAATCTGAGAATTTGTACCTATTTCTTAAATACTGGAAGAGTTAAAAAGGTTGTAGAAAGATATAGGATTTTGTAATCATAAAAAGAGAAAAAAATGTCTAGAAATGAATATTTTTTATGGTTTCATGTTGACGCAGGTACTTGCCCCTATTTCATCACTATTTCTTGCCATACATGCCGTAGGTATTGGTCCCTGTTTCATCACTATTATTTTTTATCAAACTTGTCTTTTATTTTATTTTTTGTCATGCATGCCTTCTTTTTACTTTTTTCATGCATGTCTTCTCTTTTTTCTTCATATATATAGGAGAATAGTGCAATATCTCATCTTTATCGGATCTCCTCTGCATTTTCTCTTTTATTTATTTTATAGCGGGCATCCCATCTTTATTTGGTCCTTTTATTTCTTGTCATGCATTTCCTTATTTATTGGTGTCTCTAACAAATTTATCTTCAATTTGATGTCCAATCCTGATTTTGCTGAGGTGTTCATCCCCAACTGAATCAGTACCGGTATAAAAAAAGACGGATAATGCATAATTGATTAATATTGCAACCTAAATAGTATTTTTTTTATTGTTAACAGGTAAAATATCATCATATTTAGATTCTACATATTTTTTAATCAAATTTCATATATAATATGTTAAATTTGGAGTTACGGTTTAAAAGATATGAGTATTTAAAAAAACATTTGATATGTACGGTGGGTTTAATGTGAGAAACATCGGGGTTTTTTTTTACAAAATAGCATGATGGACTAAGAATACCTATTTCTTTTATTAGTAGGTATAGATATAGATAGATTCGGACACAACGCTTGCTGATACGATATAGCGAATACATTACCTGCGCCAAACCACACGCGGCGTTAGAATCTGTGATCTCCTTCTCCACAAGCTGATCAGGGCATGTACATGTTGGAAATATGCCCTAGAGGCAATAATAAAATGGTTATTGTTGTATTTCCTTGTTCATGCTAATTGTCTATTGTTCATGCTATAATTGTATTGACAGGAAACCGCAATGCATGTGTGAATACATAGACCACAACATGTCCCTAGTGAGCCTCTAGTTGACTAGCTCGTTGATCAACAGATGGTCATGGTTTCCTGACCATGGACATTGGATGTCATTGATAACGGGATCACATCATTAGGAGAATGATGTGATGGACAAGACCCAATCCTAAGCATAGCACAAGATCGTGTAGTTCGTTTGCTAAAGCTTTTCTAATGTCAAGTATTATTTCCTTAGACCATTAGATTGTGTAACTCCCGGATACCGTAAGAGTGATTTGGGTGTACCAAACGTCACAACGTAACTGGGTGACTATAAAGGTACACTACAGGTATCTCCGAATGTGTCTGTTGGGTTGGCACGAATCGAGACTGGGATTTGCCACTCCGTATGACGGAGAGGTATCTTTGGGCCCACTCGGTAATTCATCATCATAATGAGCTCAATGTAACTAAGTAGTTAGTCACAGGATCATGCATTACGGAACGAGTAAAGTGACTTGCCGGTAACAAGATTGAATGAGGTACTGGGATACCAACGATCGAATCTCGGGCAAGTAACGTATCTATTGACAAAGAGAATTGCATACGGGATTGCTTGAATCCTTGACATTGTGGTTCATCCGATGAGATCATTGTGGAACATGTGGGAGCCAACATGGATATCCAGATCCCGTTGTTGGTTATTGGCCAGAGAGTTGTCTCGGTCATGTCTGCATGATTCCCGAACCCGTAGGGTCTACACACTTAAGGTTCGATGACGCTAGGGTTATAAAGGAAGTTTGTATGTGGTTACCGAATGTTGTTCGGAGTCCCGGATGAGATCCCGGACGTCATGAGGAGTTCCGGAATGGTCCAGAGGTAAAGATTTATATATTAGAAGTCCAGTTTCAGTCACCGGAATAGTTTCGAGGGTTATCGGTATTGTACCGGGACCACCGAAAGGTGTCTGGAGGTCCACCGGGTGGGGCCACCTGCCCCGGGGGACTTAATGGGCTGAATATGGGAGGGAACCAGCCCCTAGTGGGCTGGTGCGCCCCTCCCCAAGGGCCCAAGGCGCATAGGGTTGAAAACCCTAGGGGAGGGGGCGCCTCCACCTTGCTTGGGGGGCAAGTCTCCCCTCCTGGCCGCCGCCCCTTCCCTCTAGATGGGATCTGGAGGGGGACGGCCCCCTCTCCCCTTCCCCTATATATAGTGGGGGTTTTGGGGCTGCCCAACACATGAGTTTTCCTCTCCCTGGCGCAGCCCTACCCCAATCCCTCCTCGTCTCTCGCAGTGCTTGGCGAAGTCCTGCTGGAGTGCCACGCTCCTCCATCACCACCACGCCGTTGTGCTGCTGCTGGACGGAGTCTTCCCCATCCTCTCCCTCTCGCCTTGCTGGATCAAGGCATGGGAGACGTCACCGGGCTGTACGTGTGTTGAACGCGGAGGCACCGCTCTTCGGTGCTTAGATCCGATTCGGCCGCGATCTGAATCGCTTCGTGAATGACTCCACCGACCGCGTTCTTGTAACACTTCCGCATCGCGATCTTCAAGGGTATGAAGATGCACTCCCTCTCTCTCTCTCTCGTTGCTAGTCTCTCCATAGATTGATCTTGGTGATGCGTAGAAAATTTTGAATTTCTGCTACGTTCTCCAACAGTGGCATCATGAGCTAGGTCTATTGCGTAGATTCTATGCACGAGTAGAACATAAGTTGTTGTGGGCATTGATTTTGTTCAATATGCTTACCGTTACTAGTCCTATCTTGTTTCGACGGTATTGTGGGATGAAGCGGCCCGGACCGACCTTACACGTACACTTACGTGAGACAGGTTCCACCGACTGACATGCACTTGTTGCGTAAGGTGGCTAGCGGGTGCCAGTCTCTCCCACTTTAGTCGGATCGGATTCGATGAAAAGGGTCCTTATGAAGGGTAAATAGCAATTGGGATATCACATTGTGGCTTTTGCGTAGGTAAGAAACGTTCTTGCTAGAAACCCATAGCAGCCACGTAAAACATGCAAATAACATTTAGAGGACGTCTAACTTGTTTTTGCAGGGTATGCTATGTGATGTGATATGGCCAAGAAGGATGTGATGAATGAAATATATGTGATGTATGAGATTGATCATATTCTTGTAATAGGAATCACGACTTGCATGTCGATGAGTATGACAACCGGCAGGAGCCATAGGAGTTGTCTTTATTTATTGTATGACCTGTGTGTCACTGAATAATGCCATGTAATTACTTTACTTCATTGCTAAACCGTTAGCCATAGTAGTAGAAGTAATAAGTTGGCGAGACAACTTCATGGAGACACGATGATGGAGATCATGATGATGGAGATCATGGTGTCATGCCGGTGACGATGATGATCATGGAGCCCCGAAGATGGAGATCAAAAGGAGCAAAATGATATTGGCCATATCATGTCACTATTTGATTGCATGTGATGTTTATCATGTTTATGCATCTTATTTGCTTAGAACGACGGTAGTAAATAAGATGATCCCTCATAATAATTTCAAGAAAGTGTTCCCCCTAACTGTGCACCGTTGCGAAAGATCGTTGCTTCGAAGCACCACGTGATGATCAGGTGTGATAGATTCTAACGTTCACATACAACGAGTGTAAGCCAAATTCACACACGCGAAACCACTAGTAGAAAAGGGGGCAATGGTCCAGGCAGGGCCGGCCCATTAGTCCCGGTTCAGTCCAGAACCGGGACCAATGGGAGCATTTGACCCGGTTCGTGAGCCCCGGGGCCGGCCGGGCCACGTGGGCCATTGGTCCCGGTTCGTCTGGGCCTTTTGGTCCCGGTTGGTGGGATGAACCGGGACTAAAAGGCCTCGCTCCTGGCCCACCATCATTGGTCCCGGTTGGTGGCCTGAACCGGGACCAAAGGCTACCCTTTAGTCCCAGTTCGAGCCACGAATCAGGACTAAAGGGTTGGTCCTTGTTGCGGTCAGAGTTTAGTCCCACCTCGCCAACCGAAGGGCACTCATACCGGTTTATAAGCCCCTCCCTCTCTGCCTTGAGCTCCTCTCAAAATGAAAATAGATGCCCTTATAGAGGGAATTTGACCTAAATTCATACTGAATTTCTCTGAAGTTTGTAGAAATTTATTATGAATTTAGGTTGAATTTTCTCTATAAGCGCATCTATGCTCATTTTTTTAGTAAAGTTAATCACAACTATTTTTTCTTTTATTTATTTCTGAGTAGTTTTTTATATAGTTTTTTTCTTTTCTGCTATATTTATTTTTTTCTATTTATTTCTGAGTGGTAATAAGTCATTAAAAATAAGCATCTATGCTCATTTTTTTAGTAAAGTTAATCACAACTATTTTTTCTTCTATTTATTTCTGAGTAGTTTTTTATATAGGTTTTTTTTCTTTTCTGCTATATTT
>NC_041391.1:78183472-78184426 GCF_002162155.2 Triticum dicoccoides
TTATTTGTTAGTGGTAATAAGTCATTAAAAATAAGCATCTATGCTCATTTTTTAGTAAAGTTAATCACAACTATTTTTTCTTCTATTTATTTCTGAGTAGTTTTTTATATAGTTTTTTTTCTTGTCTGCTATATTTATTTTTTTCTATTTTTTTCTGAGTGGTAATGAGTCATTAAAAATAAGCATCTATGCTCATTTTTTTAGTAAAGTTAATCACAACTATTTTTTCTTCTATTTATTTCTGAGTAGTTTTTTTATATTTTTTTTCTTTTCTGCTATATTTATTTGTTTCTATTTATTTCTGAGTGGTAATAAGTCATTAAAAATAAAAAAGAGGCGCAATGCTCGTTAATTCGCTTCAAGCCTTTTGGAATAGTGTAAACTGCACTGCACATAGCTCCGTGCAGTCTACCCTATTCCTCAAGGCTTTAAGCGAACCAACGTGCAGGTGAGCATTGAGCCTCTTCTTCATTGTCTCTGCACTCAGGGCTTATAAACAGCTGCGAGTGCCTCTCGCTTGGCGGGGTGGGACTAAAAAATAGCTGTAGAAAGAATCAACTAAAAAACAGCTGAAGAAAATAAATAAGTAATTAGACGGGTCTATTGGTACCGGTTGGTGGCGCTAACCAGGACCAATGCCCCTCTTTAGTCCCGGTTGGTTGCACCAACCGGGACCAAAGGTCTTTGTTTCCCGCCCTTTGGACTGCTGAAAAGAGGCCTTTGGTCCCGGTTGGTGGCACCAACCGGGACTAAAGGGTGGCATTGGTCCCGGTTTGCGCCACGAACAGGACCAAAGCCTTTGCTATATAAGTAGCACTTAAGAAAATTTCACAATCGCGCATCCCCACTTCGATATCCTCTCCCCCGACGGCGGCGAATCCATCCCGACGCCGTCAGGCTGCCCGAGCCACCCCGATGCCGCCGTCCCCTGCCGCCCCGACGCCGTCGCTGCCC
>NC_041391.1:78184962-78195419 GCF_002162155.2 Triticum dicoccoides
CCCGACGCCATCGCCGCCCCGCCCCGCCCCGCGCCGCACCTCGCCGTTGTCGTCGCTGTCGCCGTCGCCGCCCCGCGCCGTGAGCAACTTTTTATGATTTTTGTTAAAAAAAATTAGATTTTTTTGTAGTTCATAGATTTTTTTGTTAGATGTGTAGTTCATATTGTGTTAGATTTTTTCTGTTAATAGATTTTTTGGTGATATTATTGTTGAATATGCATGTTTGTATGTTCATAGAATTTTAATGATTTTTTTGTTCATAGTATTTAGAAAAAGGGAAAAAATAAGAAGAGAAAGTGTTTAATATAATTAGTTAGAAAAATACTAGTTTATTTTTAGTAAGTACTAATTTATTTTATTTGTAGTAAGTGCTTCATATATAGTTGAACTAGCTAGTTGATTTAATAAACTACTTTATTTTACTATATATAGAAGTAGTTTGTTTTTAGTAAGTAGGTACTTTATTTATTTAACTATATAGAAGTAGTAAGTGTTTAGTAGTTGAACTAGCTAGTTGATTTAATTAATAAAACTGCTTTATTTAACTATATATAGAAGTAGTTTCCGCATCGACGTCGGCGATGCCTATCCCGCATCCTCGTCGTCGTCAACTCGGTGGTGGAGGCCTGCTTGATCAGGGCCATGTTCGGGACTGGGCTCCGCTGGGCTGGTATTGGGAGGTGCTACCTTCCGGGGGACGTAGGTTGGTGAGGAGGCATCCCGTTGTTGACCTGATCCTTGTTTGGTGGCGGCCGCGTGGGCCAGTGACGGTGCCGAGGCTTCCGGACACCGCGGAGGTGGTACGTCACCGTGTCAGCGAGGAGGACGAGCACGTCCGTCGCTACATGGTTGCATTGGAGGGTAGGTTCGACAATACCTGGCAGGTTCTTTAGGGATCTCACTGGAGCTATGATCCTATGATGGTTCCTTATCTTTGGGTGTCCATCGCCCGCGACGATACCCGTCGGGCGCTATGGTTCTAGTTGTATTAGTGATAATATTCGACGATGTACGGACACCAAGAGATGATGTACTTTTGCTTATAATTATTAAATGCATGCTAATTTGAATACTACTTTATTTTATGATTTGGTTTTGCTTATTTTATGATTTGGTTTTGCTTATTGAATGCTCATATTGGAAAAGTTCTCCTTCATTCCCGTGTGCTAGACAATTTGGTGTAATAATGCACTGGGAATGAAAGGAGGAGCTACATACATCACCGATAGTCAACCCGTGATTAATAATAATAATCTAGTTTAATATTTGAATTATGAACATAGGTTGGAAATGTCGTACTCGGACGACGAAAACCGTCCAGCGGAGTGCGACTGGTGCCACGATGACCGAGGTATGTGCGACAGGTTCATTGAGCTGGACGAAGATCGGTGCTTCAGCATTAAGCTCGAGAAGACCTTCGATGTTCATACGGTACGCAACAACGACAATAGTTTTTTTCGTAATTAAGCACGACTTCAACTATTTTAACGTGTATTTTTCATCTTTTCCAATTCGACTAGCTTATCCCATGCTATGTAAGACGCTATGTTTTGGAGAGGATGGGTTTTGAAGACCATGAAAGTATGGAAACCAAAAAAATTATCCTAAGTACCCATCATGGTGTGGATTTTCAAGTAAAGTTGTACAATGCTGAGAGTGTAACCATTTTGGTTGCAAAAATTGGGAAGCACTTTGCAAGATGTATGGTTTTGATGAGAGTATGCTTGTCACCATGGATCTTGGTGATCCTACAATCAAGCAAGAGAGACCTTCGATTTGGGTCCTTGTGGATACACCTCCAATTCTTCCCTCATGTGAGCTTAACATAGTTATTAAGTAATTCATATTGTTTATTTCAAAATAGTTGACATCTTATTTCCATTGATAGCTTATTTTCATTCTTCAAAGAATGTGCAGAAGATGGTAGACAAAACCCACTACACCGATGGCTCTGAATTAACTTATAGGGAGAAAAATCATCTGATCGCATTTTGTACTGATCTTGAGAATTACAATGTCTACAATCGAACTCCTCAACATTATGGTCAATACGTGCCACTAGTGCATGTGTTGAACTATGGTAACTACCATGGAGATACCGTGGTAAGAGTTTTTACTATTACGACATCCGTGCATCTTTTTGCACACTTCTAAAACTAGTACATCATTGCTAAGTACGAAGTTATTACTATTTTTTCAACAGATAATCCCGAATGATTGTGTGCCTCATCTGATGTATACGCACGGTACCCTTCATGTGTTTGAACATACAACCAGCTCTTCCTACGAATCTAAACTGTCCATACCGGGTTTCTAAAAGAAGTGGAGACATGACAATCAAAGAATGGAAAAAAAATGTATGGACAGTCGTAAGGAGCTTCTTGGAAGCAAAAGGCAGTGAAGCGCAAAAATTGGAGACAGGATGATCTCCAATCTTCATAATGGAGAGTCAGGGTCTATATTATTTTATGCTATTTTACCTTAAGGGTGTTTAGGTCCTACCTGATACTGATGATCATGTGCTAAGAACAATTATATGTAGGGTTGGGTTCAATGACTATGAGGATGATGATCGTATGACTTATTATTAATAACGAGTAGAAGTTGTATGATGCATATGATGCATGATTAGTAGGACTTGTTATTATATATGATGATGTATGATGCGAGCATGCAGCAGGTGAAATGAACATAGCAGTAGTGGTAAACAAAGGACGAAGATATAAGAGAGGACACTTCTCTCTATTGGCTAGCTAATAACAACCTAAAAATAACCCCCCAAAACCCCTAAAGCAGCCACTTTTTTTTTTAAAAACATCTCCTTTTGGTCCCGGTTGGTGCCACCAACCGGGACCAAAGGCCCCCCTGCCTAGGCTCGGCGCACCGGCCACGTGGAGGCACATCTGTCCCGGTTCGTGTTTGAACCGGGACTAAAGGGGGGGGGGTATTAGTAACGACCCATTAGTCCCGGTTCATGAACCGGGATTAAAGGCCCTTACGAACCGGGACAGATGCCCCCTTTTATACTAGTGAACACTTGGGTTGACTTGACGAGCCTAGCATGTACAGACATGGCCTCGGAACACAAGAGACCGAAAGGTCGACCATGAGTCGTATAGTAGATACGATCAACATGAAGATGTTCACCGATGATGACTAGTCCGTCTCACGTGATGATCAGACACGGCCTAGTTGACTTGAATCATGTATCACTTAGATGACTAGAGGGATGTCTATCTGAGTGGGAGTTCATTAGATGAACTTAATTATCATGAACATAGTCAAAAGGTCTTTGCAAATTATGTCGTAGCTCGCGTTTTAGTTCTACTGTTTTAGATATGTTCCTAGAGAAAATCTAGTTGAAAGTTGATAGTAGCAATTATGCGGACTGGGTCCGTAAACCGAGGATTGTCCTCATTGCTGCGTAGAAGGCTTATGTCCTTAATGCACTGCTTGGTGTGCTGAACCTCGAACATCGTCTGTGGATGTTGCGAACATCTGACATACACGTTTTGATGACTACATGATAGTTCAGTAATGTTAAACGGTTTAGAATTGAGGCACCAAAGACGTTTTTGAAACGTCGCGGAATATGTGAGATGTTCCAAGGGCTGAAATTGGGATTTCAGGCTAGTGCCCACGTCAAGAGGTATGAGACCTCTAACGGGTTTCTTAGCCTACAAACTAAGGGAGAAAAGCTCAATCGTTGAGCATGTGCTCAGATTGTCTGAGTACTACAATCACTTGAATCGAATGGGAGTTAATCTTCCAGATTAGATAGTGATCTTTCTCCAAAGTCACTACCACCAAGCTACTAGAGCTTTGTTATGAACTATAATAGATCAGGGATAGATATGATGATCCTTGAGCTATTCGCGATGTTTGACACCGCGAAAGTAGAAATCAAGAAGGAGCATCAATTGTTGATGGTTAGTGAAACCACTAGTTTCAAGAAGGGCAAGGGAAAGAAGGGATACTTCATGAAACGGCAAAACAATTGCTGCTCTAGTGAAGAAACCCATGGTTGAACCCAAACCCGAGACTAAGTGCTTCTGTAATAAGGGGAACGGTCACTGGAGCAGAATTACCCTAGATACTTGGTAGATACGAAGGCAGGCAAGGTCGATAGAAGTATATTAGATATACATATTATTAATGTGTACTTTACTAGTACTCCTAGTAGCACCATGGTAATAGATACCGGTTCGGTTGCTAAGTGTTAGTAACTCGAAATAAAATGCTACGGAATAAAGGAGACTAGATAAAGGCGAGGTGACGATATGTGTTGGAAGTATTTCCAAGGTTGATGTGATCAAACATCGCACGCTCCCTCTACCATCAGGATCGATGTTAAACCTAAATAATTGTTATTTGGTGTTTGTGTTGAGCATAGACATGATTGGATTATGTCTATCGCAATACGGTTATTCATTTAAGGAGAATAATGGTTACTCTGTTTATTTGAATAATACCTTCAATGATCTTGCACCTAAAATGAATGGTTTATTGAATCTCGATCGTAGTGATACACATGTTCATGCCAAAAGATATAAGATAGTAATGATAGTACCACTTACTTGTGGCACTGCCATGTAAGTCATATTGGTTTAAACCGCATGAAGAAGCTCCATGTTGATGGATCTTTGGACTCACTCGTTTTTGAAAAGTTTGAGACATGCGAACCATGTCGATTGGTATGTACGCATGAAGAAACTCCATGCAGATGGATCGTTTGGACTCACTTGTTTTTGAATCACTTGAGACATGCAAATCATACCACATGGGCAAGATGATTGAAAAGCCTCGTTTTCAGTAAGATGGAACAAGAGAGCAACTTGTTGGAAGTAATACATTTTGATGTGTGTTGTCCAATGAGTGCCGAGGCACGCAGTGGATATTGTTATGTTCTTACTTCACAGATGATTTGAGTAGATGCTGAGTATATTTACTTGATGAAACACAAGTCTGAATTATTGAAAGGTTCAAGTAATTTCAGAGTGAAGTTGAAGATCATCGTGACAAGAGGATAAAATGTCTATGATATGATCATAGAGATGAATATCTGAGTTACGAGTTTGGTACACAATTAAGACCTTGTGGAAATTGTTTCACAACTAATACCGCTTGGACCACCATAGTGTGATGGTGTGTCCGAACATCATAGCTGCACCCTATTGGATATGGTGCATACCATGATGTCTCTTATCGAATTACCACTATCGTTCATGGGTTAGGCATTATAGACAACCGCATTCATTTTAAATAGGGCACCACGTAATTCTGTTGAGATGACACCGTATGAACTATGGTTTAGAGAAACCTAAGCTGTTGTTTCTTGAAAGTTTGGGGCTGCAATGCTTATGTGAAAAAGGTTTCATCCTGATAAGCTCGAACCCAAAGCGGATAAAAACATCTTCATAGGACACCCAAAACAGTTGGGTATACCTCCTAATTCAGACCCGGAAGCAAAAGTGATTGTTTCTAGAAACGGGTCCTTTCTCGAGGAATAGTTTCTCTCGAAAGAATTGAGTGGGAGGATGGTGGAGACTTGATGAGGTTATTGAACCATCACTTCAACTAGTGTGTAGAAGGGCACAAGAAGTTGTTCCTATGGCACCTACACCAATTGAAGTGGAAGCTGATGATAGTGATCATGAAACTTCGGATCAAGTCACTACCAAACCTCGTAGGTCGACAAGGATGCGTACTACTTCAGAGTGGTACGGTAATCCTGTCTTGGAAGTCATGTTGCTAGACAACAATGAACCTACGAGCTATGGAGAAGCGATGGTGGGCCCGGATTCCAACAAATGGCTAGAGGCCATAAAATCCGAGAGAGGATCCATGTATGAAAACAAAGTGTGGACTTTGGAAGAACTACTTGATGGTCGTAAGGCTGTTGGGTACAGATGGATTTTAAAAGAAAGACGGACAATGATGGTAATTGTCACCATTAAGAAAGCTCGACTTGTCGCTAATATGTTTTCCGACAAGTTCAAGGAGTTGACTACGATGAGACTTTCTTACTCATAGCAATGCTAAGAGTCTGTTGGAATTATATTAGCAGTTACTGCATTATTTATGAAATCTTGCAGATAGGATGTCAAAACATTGTTTCCTCGACGATTTTTGAGGAAAGGTTGTATGTGATACAACCAGAAAGTTTTGTCAATCCTAACAGATGCTAACAAGTATGCAAAACTCCACCAATCCTTATAAGGACTGGAGTGAGCATCTCGGAGTTGGAATATACACTTTGATGAGATGATCAAAGATTTTGGGTTTATACAAAGTTTATGAGAAACTTGTATTTCCAAAGAAGTGAGTGGGAGCACTATAGAATTTCTGATGAGTACATGTTATTGACATATTGTTGATCAGAAATGATGTATAATTTCTAGACAGCATATAGGGTTATTTGAAAAGTGTTTTTCAATGGAAAACCTGGATTAAGCTACTTGAACTTTGAGCATCAATATCTATAAGGATAGATCAAAAACGCTTAATAGTACTTTCAAATAAATACATACCGTGACAAGATTTTGAAGGAGTTCAAAATAGATCGGCAAAGAAGGAGTTCTTGGCTGTGTTATAAGGTGTGAATATTGAGTAAGACTCAAGACTTGACCACGGCAGAAGAGAGAGAAAGGACGAAGGTCGTCCCCTATGCTTCAGACGTAGGCTCTACAGTATGCTATGCTGTGTACCACACCTGAAGTGTGCCTTGCCATGAGTCAGTCAGGGGTACAAGAGTGATCCAGGAATGGATCACACGACAGCGGACAAACTTAACCTTAGTAACTAGTGGACTAAGGATTTTTCTTGATTATGGAGGTGGTAAAAGAGTTCGTCGTAAAGGGTTACGCCGATGCAAACTTTGACACTAATCCGGATTACTCTGAGTAGTAAACCGGATTCGTATAGTAGAACAGTTATTTGGAATAGCTCCAAATAGAGCGTGGTAGCTGCATCTAGAGATGACATAGAGATTTGCAAAGCACACACGGATCTGAAAGGTTCAGATCCGTTGACTAATAACCTCTCTCACAAGCGAGATATGATCAAACCCCATGGGTGTTGATTCATTACAATCACATAGTGATGTGAACTAGATTATTGACTCTAGTGCAAGTGGGAGACTGTTGGAAATATGCCCTAGAGGCAATAATAAAATGGTTATTATTGTATTTCCTTGTTCATGCTATAATTGTATTGACCGGAAACCGCAATGCATGTCTGAATACATAGACCACAACATGTCCCTAGTGAGCCTCTAGTTGACTAGCTCGTTGATCAACAGATGCTCATGGTTTCCTGACCATGGACATTGGATGTCATCGATAACATGATCACATCGTTAGGAGAATGATGTGATGGACAAGACCCAATCCTAAGCATAGCACAAGATCGTGTAGTTTGTTTGCTAAAGCTTTTCTAATGTCAAGTGTCATTTCCTTAGACCATGAGATTATGTAACTCCCGGATACCGTAAGAGTGCTTTGGGTGTTCCAAACGTCACAACGTAACTGAGTGACTATAAAGGTACACTACAGGTATCTCTGAAAGTGTCTGTTGGGTTGGCACGAATCGAGACTGGGATTTGTCACTCCGTATGACGGAGAGGTATCTCTGGGCCCACTCGGTAATGCATCATCATAAAGAGTTCAATGTGACTAAGTATTTAGTCACGGGATCATGCATTACGGAACGAGTAAAGTGACTTGCTGGCAACGAGATTGAATGAGGTATTGGGATACCGACGATTGAATCTCGGGCAAGTAACGTACCGATTGACAAAGGGAATTGCATACGTGATTGCTTGAATCCTTGACATCGTGGTTCATCCGATGAGATCATTGTGGAACATGTGGGAGCCAACATGGGTATCCAGATCCCGCTGTTGGTTATTGGCCAGAGAGCTGTCTCGGTCATGTCTGCATGATTCCCGAACCCGTAGGGTCTACACACTTAAGGTTCGATGATGCTAGGGTTATAAAGGAAGTTTGTATGTGGTTACCGAATGTTGTTCGGAGTCCCGGATGAGATCCCGGACATCATGAGGAGTTCCGGAATGGTCTGGAGGTAAAGATTTATATATGGGAAGTCCAGTTTCAGTCACCGGAATAGTTTTGGGGGTTATCGGTATTGTACCGGGACCACCGAAAGGTGTCCGGAGGTCCACCGGGTGGGGCCACCTGCCCCGGGGGACTTAATGGGATGAGTATGGGAGGGAACCAGCCCCTAGTGGGCTGGTGCGCCCCTCCCCAAGGGCCCAAGGTGCCTAGGGTTGAAAACCCTAGGGGAGGGGGGCGCCTCCACCTTGCTTGGGGGGCAAGTCTCCCCCTCCTGGCCGCCGCCCCTCCCCTCTAGATGGGATCTGGAGGGGGCCGGCCCCCTCTATCCTTCCCCTATATATAGTGGGGGTTTTGGGGCTGCCCAACACATGATTTTTCCTCTCCCTGGCGCAGCCCTACCCCAATCCCTCCTCGTCTCTCGTAGTGCTTGGCGAAGCCCTGCTGGAGTGCCACGCTCCTCCATCACCACCACGTCGTTGTGCTGCTGCTGGATGGAGTCTTCCCCATCCTCTCCCTCTCTCCTTGCCGGATCAAGGCACGGGAGACGTCACCGGGCTGTACGTGTGTTGAATGCGGAGGCACCGTTCTTCGGTGCTTAGATTGGATTCGGCCGCGATCTGAATCGCTTCGTGAACGACTCCACCGACCGCATTCTTGTAACGCTTCCGCATCGCGTTCTTCAAGGGTATGAAGATGCACTACCTCTCCCTCTCGTTGCTAGTCTCTCCATAGATTGATCTTGGTGATGCGTAGAAAATTTTGAATTTCTGCTACGTTCTCCAACAGTACAGTGGTGCTATCTTAGGAGTGCCATGTAGGATAAATGATGAGGTGGAGAAGAAAGAACTCATAAGAAAAGGCTTGTCTTCTCTTATTTAAGAGAAGACAAGAGATGATCTCTTAGCACAATATGTCTCACCACATTTTTAGGAATGACTAGTTATTGAAGATAAGGCTAAGAGATGACCCATTATAGACTCTCTTTTTTGTCATATCTAAATTACATGCAAGACTTAAGATAAGACTACTTTATCAACCATTGTACATGCCCTCATGCGTGTATGATATCCTTCCCGACTGACTTGGAGCATCTCCAACAACACCTCCTCTGAACAAGGTCCCTAAGTAATTTATTGATGTCAAGGCAAAATGTATCATCTCCAGCAGGAATCTCATACCCGCCCCTACAATAGAAAGCACCAAAAAGATCATACATGACTCATTTTGTCCTACGGGTGAAAAAGAAGGCCACTTACCACCATTTTCGAAATGCATGACAAATCTTCACCCTAATAAGTGGTCACACCATCTCTGTCCTCTCGCGCGACGGCGCTGACACATGCATCCACCTCTGCCTTCCTCCCATAGCTGCTTGTAGGTTTGCCGCTCCAGCTTGAACTCCTGCGTTGTCATTCCCAAGCTCCATTGCCGTTTCCAGGCCTTGATGCCATTCCCGAGCTCTTCCCCGATCATCCTTCTTTATCTGGACCGCCTCTCGATGTGCTCCACCGTCGATGTACTCCTCTTCCTGACCTCTTCCACCTCTGTTTAGATCAGCCTCTCCTGACCTCCTCCACCATTGTGTAGAGCAACCTCCTATGCCCAGGTCACCAACCTCGATCCATCGAAGCCCTCCATGTTAGTCCTTGGTGATTCTCCATTCTCCCAAGCCTCCACTACCGGCCTCCTCGTTGTCATTCACTTTGAGCTCATGGGTGAATGCTCTAGGGGCATGGCTCATGTATGGCATCAACAAGAAGTTGAGAATGTTGCGCACGGCATGATGGAGCAAATTGACATTGAGAAACCAGCAACGTGAGAGGAAGGAGAGCATCGGCGTGGGAGAAGGGCGAGCGGCGGCACTGACACTACAAAAAAAAGACACATCCGTGACATTTTGGGTCGAACGAAAAAAAATTCTGTCATACATATGACACTTCTATGACGATAATTGTGACAAAACCCGGTATCATCATTGATGTGGCGGGCTCCTACTTCTATGACAAAAAATCATGATAGAAAGTGGGCTTTTCGTCCTGGGCGGGCCGGAGACGCAGCTGCATGACATTCTTTGGACCGTCCATGACTGAAAAAACTGTGGTAGAAGCGAGGGCGAGGAAAATTTCAGGGAGTTCCCGGTTACGGTGGGTGGTCGGGGGCCGAGCGATGCACGTTTCTCTCATACATGTACGCGCGTGTGTGCGAGGCGTTGGCTCTAACTGAACCCGAGCGAGGCGTTGGGCTCTAGCTGAACCCAAGCGATTGCACTGCAGGCTACGCGTTACTATACCCGAGCGATCGATCGATGGCTGTTAACTAAACCCGATCAAGCGATTCCTTCACTACTACTGCTAACTGAAGCCAATCGATGCTGCCTCTAGG
>NC_041391.1:78195600-78216158 GCF_002162155.2 Triticum dicoccoides
GGGCTTGATGAACAGTAGGTGGTGGAGGGGTGCCCGTGGAGGGGTGGTTGAACAGTAGCCGGTGGAGTAGCGCGCGGTGGAGGCTGGATGAACAGGAGCCTGTGGAGGCTGGAGGAGGTCGACGGTAGCCCGTGGAGGCTCGAGGAGGTCGACGGTGGAGATGAACATTATCCCGTGGAGTCCCGTTTTGCGGTACGCCACACCCCTCCTGATGAACAGGACCCCCGTTTCGACCGTAGCACTGCAACACAAGTCCATTTTGTCCGTTTTGCGGTACGCCACACCCCTCCCGATCAACAGGACCCCCGTTTCGACCGTAGGAGGTCCGTCTCGTCCGTTTTGCGGTACGCCACACCCCTCCCGATCAACAGGACCCCCATTTCGACATAGGAGGTCCGTTTCCTTCGTTTTGCGGTACACCAGACCCCTCCCAATGAACAAGATCCCATTTTGAACGTGGCCGGTCGAACACAAGGCCGTTTCCTCCGTTCTGCGGTACGCCAGGCCTCGTTTCCATCGCCTGTTCCGTCCAAGCCCTCCCGATGAACACGACGACGCATTCCGTTCCGACCCAGACGGTTGGCTCCCACGCGTTCTGTTGCCTCCCGATGAACACGACGCATTCCGTTGCCTCTCCATGAACACGACACATTTTGTTGCCTCCCCATGAACACGAGACGACGTTGTTTCTCCGTTCCAACCCAGCCATGTACACGAGCCCTGGTCGTACATATGCACGAGTAGGCGTTCGAGACCCCGCCTGTATGTACATACATGGTCGTATTTTCTTTCTTGCACCCTGGCCGCTGTACGTACGTGTACATGCTACGTGTGCGCCTCTATTACGACATGTGCACGCCTCTACATCGACCAGTATGTACGTACACGTTCGCGACCAGAATGACAACACTACGTATGCTTCGACCAGGTGGGTCCCAACTGTCAGGCACTTCCTTGCATGCGAAGATGTAGCTGGTGGGTCCTAGCAGTCAGGGGGGCGAATCATTTTTTTGCCCGGACGCACTTCCTTGCGTGCGAAGATGTAGCTGGTGGGTCCCAGCAGTCAAGGGGGCGAATCGTTTTTTCGAACGCACTTCCTTGCGTGCGAAGATGTAGCTGGTGGGTCCCAGCAGTCAGGGGGAAACATTTTTTTCGCGAAATACAGTGGCCCGTCCGGTGTGTCCCTGCTGTCAGGTGGAGGAATCATTATTTTCCGCGTGATAAGGAGGCACTTCCTTGCTGCGGCTGTGGACCCAGCTATCAGCCTCTCCACTACAGTCCACGTCTGATGGAAGTCGTTCCTTGACCATGTTGACCACGTCGCGCCGAGAGCACCACGACGGTGGTAGACGGCGAGGCCTAGGAAGGGGACGACTCGGAGCCGGGGAATACGCAGCAGTGGATGCCCACGCTAAGAGGAGTACGAGGGTTCACTGGTTCGGCTGCGGTGTGAGGCTGCTGTCGCCACAGAATAATAGGAGGTGTGGGTGAGTAGAGGGATGGCCTGGCCAGCGGTGGGAGTAGTAGGGGGCGGTGAGGCCTCTATGGCATCACAGCCGTCCACGGGAGGCAGGAGCAGGCGGCACGACCGGCGCTACTTTGGGCGGCTGGAACAAGAAGACCAGAGGTTGAAGAAGCACTATGGCCGTTGGATGGACATCATGCGGTCACTGGAGTATTGGCTAAGTTGACAAAGCCCTCCGTCCCCGTCAACTTAGTAGGCCCACAAGTCAGCCACCCACTATGGTGGGTCCCAACTAGCAGGGGGGTATTCATTTTTGTGTGCGTAATAAGGAGACACTTCCTTGCATGCGAAGATAGTTGGTGGGTCCGACCTGTCAGCGGGGGGCACGTTTTTTTTCGTGAAATACAGAAGCCCTTCCGATGGGTCCCAGATGTCAGGTGGAGGAATCATTATTTTGCGCGTAATAAGGAGGCATTTCCTTGTGTGCGGCCGTGGACCCAGCTGTCAGCCTCTCCACACACAGTCTACTTCCGACGGTGTCGTTCGTTGACCACGTTGACCACGCAACGCCGAGCGCATCCAAGGTGGTGGACGATGGCGAGGCCCCGGACAGCAATGAGCCGGAGATGGGAATACGCGGGAGTAGAGTCGTAGACGGAGAGGTGTATGAGGGTTAACTGGTTCTAGTGCGGTGTGGTTCGGCAGACGGTGGAGAAGAACAGGAGGTGTGGAGGGGTGGAGGGATGGCCTGGCCAACGGTGGAGTAGCGCTTCATAGCAAAGCGTGCTAAGCAGAGCAGCTAGCAGCAGGAGGCGGGAGGTGGTCCCGGCGGCGCGAGAGGAAGAAGACGAGAGATTGAAGATGGATGCCGGTCGTTAGATGTAAATCCAACGGCTAATATGTCAGAATCATTTGTTGACTAAATTGACAACGACTTGCGTTGGCCTTGACCTATTGGCCCACATTTTAGCCTCCAAAAATGTGGCACATATTCAACCCATTTTTTCAGAATTTACAGTCTTTTTTTACGCGGTAGAATTTACAGTCAATTTGATATATATTTTTTTGAATTACAACCATTAGCTAGGCCGGATGAACAAATTATGTAGCGTCCATGCGGCCCATTTATTTTATTTCCTAAAAAATTACAGGCCATTTGCACTTTCTCAAAATACACGATTTTGCTGGGGTGATTCTAATTATAATGTTGGGTTGAGTCAGCAATGTTATCAAAAAATAAAAAGGGGCTGAGCATTTTGTTATAAATATATTTAAATAATAAGTGATATTATTACATTTGTCCTTAAATCTTACCAAGCTTTTGTACACAATCACTAGGATTTTCGTGCCAAAACAATCCAGGATTTTATTGTTAAGAAATTATTTTTATAAGTTAATAAGATGTGGGATATTGTTTTCTTACATATGTAAGTATCTATTAAATATATGATGATAATAAAAATAATATATAATAACATATAAAATAATTTAAATATATATAATATAGTTATAAGGGAAACATAAGTTGGACCTGGCGTTCCTATTCTTATATAGAAAAATAGAACAGACCTCTGTGTTTTCTTAAAAAAAATACATAAATTGGGCTACTGATATCCAGGAAAAATAAAACCTCGGATGGGAGGTCCATAGGCCTGTCGATACATGACGGCCCTCAAGAAAATACAAACAGGCCTATGGACCTCCCATCCGAGGTCGTGGGTTGCGCATGTTAAAAATGAAAGTCTAGACGGGGCAGCCCAAAACCACATCCAACACTTGCCAAAACTTCGTCCCTCGTTTTCTCTGTGTTTCGCACACTCGACATTGTGTGAGCATTTTGACTGTGCATCATATGAAGATGTGCTATGCATGAATGTTGATCAACATGATGTTAACTGGCTGGTAGTTCCATTTTCCACCATGAATAAAACTTCCAACATGATGTTAACCCTGTTTGAAAAGGCCGTGTTAATATAAATTCTCTACCTTTGAAAGTTGCAGTTTCTTATCTGAAACTAAACTTGTGGTTTCTTATCTGAAACTGAAACTTGCAGTTTTTTCTCTGAGAATCACATTGTCTGCACTTTTATACTCCTATGAAACTACATTCATTTAAGTGCTAAAAATAGATCTCTAGAATCTATTATATACTTAAGACAAGAGGCAAATAAGCCATCACGTTCATCCACATATATTAAATTATCTCAGTCATTGATATTAGATATTAATGATTGAGATTTAAAAAATATAACGTTACATACAAAAAACAATTTGGCACGTCACATATGAATAGGCCAACACGTCTTTGGTCTAACTCATATGCCTTTGTATAAAAAAAATAAGAATTGGACACAATCAGACACATACGTTGGTATTGCAAATACACTAGCCAATTCAATGCAAAAAAAATACACTAGCCAATTAATGATTAAGGAAGAGTCCAGCTCAATCAGCGGTCAAAAGAAAGAAGGAAGAGTCCAGCTCAATCAGCTGTCAAAAGAAAGACGGAAGAGTCCAGCTCAACCAGCGGTCAAAAAAAACCAATTTGGAAAGAGAAAAGAACTAGGAACGGTTGACCACGCAGAAAAAAAACGTACAGATGTCTACGTTTTGTTACACGCAAGGCAGATCATTGTCACAAAGAGGCATTATGGGAGCTGCTCATGTCACGTGGTCAGCTAGGGTCTGTACTTACGTGCAAAACGGACGACCATAATACGTTTTCTTTGCATCCGATGTAGCATAAAAATTACAAGGTATGACATCATGGATGATGTCAGTAGCCAATACGTGTAGTAACTAAAGCTTGCCTACTTTTACTTTTTGTGTTTCACTTAATTGACCAAGCGTTCTGAAATTAATTTTGCGAGCCATCCATCAATAAAAATACTTGAGAAAACTGTCCGTTCATTTTTCAACCGGAATCCACCAGGTACTTTGACATGAGAAATAGAAAATATATTAAAATACAAAAGTATCCCGTTTTAAACGAAGCCTCATTCAGACTACATGTAATTCCCATTCTCTGTCTTTGTGTAGCCCACTAATATATCCCTCTCTCTTAAGAAAGCCCAGTAATTAAAACAAAAATTTGTTAGACAAAATGTAACAATTTGATGCTCGATCTTAACCCACAAAACTAATATCACACTATTAATAGGTGGAGATACATACTAAAAAAACTCAGAGGGTAAACACACATGTGCAATGGAAAAATCTTACAAGATGCCACAAAAAAATGCATGTAATCTTTTTTCTTTGTTGGTCTTTTTCTTAAAAAAATTAAAAACACTCACTTTTGGCTTACTTATGCAGATACACTGAATTATCTCATTCGTTGATTATATCAAGGACCATAATTATAATAATGCTGATTTAAATAGAACCTAGCACAACATGTTCGGGGTCAAAAACTATGAGTCTCGGAAAAATAAAAGGTACTAATGACATCATGGACATCATCAGCAAAAGAAAGATATTTTATGCTTTTTCTTCCATTGTGTCTCCACTAAAAAGTGTGTTCGTCTAAAAAGTAAATAGAGATCAAGTGTGTTCGTTCGTTCGACCGACTCCATAAGTTGCACCTGACAACTAACTTGAACATTGTATACAATTTGCACAATAAATCCAGCGGCCGCAAGGCCATGTACCAATTGGCACACTATTCAATGCAGGCAATGACAGTTCCGTTAATATAAATTTGAAAAAAAATCCTAATATATCATGATATACAATTGTAAATTTCTATATCAATTAAGTGGTTCAGAATTAAAAAAACTATTTTAATAAGTCACAATATATCCCTTGGAAATATCGACATGAATACACAAGCTACGATGATCCGCCTGAGGGCTTATGTTTTGCCCATCTTGACCGGCTGAACGAGACATATTTGATAAAAAAAAATATTACCGTTAACTTTATAGTGATGAGCATGGTAACTCAGAAAATTCTTATTAGTTGGAAATTTGCTTTAGATATATAGTCTAATGACATACAAATTTCATGTCATATGGATAGAAACAACAATTGTTTACTACATAATAGTTTATAATAAAACATACAGAAAGTACAAGAAATAGCTAGAGATTTTATATACAATTCAACTTGCGAACGACGCATGGAATTAAACAATAGCAATTGTGTCCACGCGACAACATATAATATGTAGTAATGGGCATGCAAGTGTTACTTCTACAAATAGTAAAATATGAAAAGTGTAAGAGATGTATCAACATGAATTGTTTTGGTAGTATATGAAAGTAGTTCAACGTGAATAAAAGAGATGAACGGAAGCATATATAAATTGATCATCATTGGTAGATTGAATTCATGGTGACATGAAGAAAGTGTGATTTGGTATATTGGTAAGGTTAAGTTATAATATGGAGGACAAATATCGTATTAGGTAAGAAGAATCGACTGGCCATTATTGTGGCATCTCTGCGAGGTATAGTATCATGAAAATAATGTAACAGTGTGTCATGCCAAATAGTTGGATGCAAATATTACGTCAAGTATGTCATAATATGCTTAGTGTGCCCAATAATAGAGCTTGATGCAAACACCATGCATCGACATGATCATAAGGTTTACATGTTTGTGTTGATAGTTATGGAGCTGGAATGGTTTAGAAAATTTTGACGAGTGGGCCCTGATAAAAACACGGTTAGATGTGCAGGTCATAAAACATATTTCAGATGTACACTGCATTAAGCGAATATTTGAAATGCAATTTTGCACTGGTCATGAGGTTGGTGAGGAAGGAAATGAATGTTTAGATCATGTTATTTGTTCTAACTTACCTAGAAGATATTTAATTAGCATTGCAATAAAGTTTTAACTCCTTAGTGTCCAATTAGATATGTATGTCGAAGTTTAAAGGTATAGATTGAGAAGAATGTGGTATTTAGATTAGTCAATTAAAAATATTATAATATTATTTCCATTTTATGTAATCTTATCGTCATATTGCTTTTGTACAAATATTCGTATACAAAATAATGGTCGGATTTATGTACCATAAATGCTCAAAATCTAATACGACGTTAACAACAGTAAGGCGAGCAAACACGCATGTCACTAACAGAAGAAAATAAATCCTAGAACTATCTCCATGCATTGATAGATGATTTCATCCTATAATGCATCTAACCAAAGTGCTCACATTTAGATAAGCTATATATAAATAATAATAAAATTCATCACCGACCTCCCAGTAATACAATCATTGGTTGATCTACACATGTCCAAGTCTATACAATAGTAATGACGAAATCTATGCACTATACACCGTATAGAAATCTGAAACGACAACTATGACAATACTGAATAAATCTAGCCGCGTAAATGCGTGGGTCACCCTGCTAGTTCATAAAATACTTCGTATGCTCAATACTGCAAATCTGAAATTCAAAAGACATTCATATCTGAAAGTACTCTCAAAATACACAACACAAAACACAATTCACAACCTGCAAATAATGACAACCCTAAGCTCCTCCTGACAATTCACAACCTTCCCGACTATTGGGCTGGGGGGCAGTCCCCTCCTATTCCTCGGCGGCAGACAGCCGCCCCGTGAGACGATATGAACGGCGAGGGAGATGATGGCGGGGAAGCGTCGTCGGGCCAACTGCTTTTCTCCTCTTGTAGTTGGGTTTGGTCGATGAAGACTCCATCGGCTCACTCTGGCAGGACACCCTCACAAATGGCACCCTGTAGATGCTCGATCCTTCAATCTCTGGTGGATGCTCCATCTGGGATCGATACTCCCACCACCGCTCCCTCACGATCGGATTCGGTGAATCTGTTTGCTCCATGGCCCAGAGGAGCAGCTCTATGTACTCCAGCGCGAGTCCCTCCGGGAGTATAGCCGCCTTTTTGCTCTGTTGCAGATATTTGGCCATGGATGTCACTGTTGCCGCTAGTTGGTCCTTGTTGTGAAACCAAGACTGTATCTCCAATATCCTAGCTAGCTTCACAGGGTCGCCGTCTGTGACCCTCATGTATCGGTTGTACTCCTCCATCGATCTACTTCTCCACAACACCTTCACTCGTCGACGGTGGTTTTTGAATGGAAGAGGAGAGGAGAAGCGCTGGTTTTGGATTAGAACGGGAGAGGAGCGACACTGGTTTTGGACTGGAACAGGAGAGGAGGGGGGGTGGTTTTGAAATGGAAGAGGAGAGGAGCGGCGCTGGATTTAGATTGGAACAAGAGAGGAGCGGCGGTGGTTTAAGAGGAGAAGAGCGAAAGAGCGGCGGTGGTCTTGGAAGTATTTTTTTGTTGTTTTGCGTATTTTGGGTCAAAGTTTGACCACGTACTGTATTTGACAAATAAAATGTGAATGCATGTCACCAAAAATTGTATCGTTTGGTTCGTATCTGAATGTACTTCCAAATTATATTATTTTTGCAACGTATAACATATGTGCGAAAATCATGGTCAATTATGACCCAGAATAAAAGGGAGACTAGTTAATGTGGGGTCGCTTTCTTAATTGAAGGGTAAATTGACTTTGATTTTGATCCAGTCACAGCGCACCGACCCTCTCGTCCAATACTAAATTGCTGCCGCACGCTCCTCTCCCTCTTCTCCATTGCAAAACCACCTCCTCTCCTCTCCATCATCTCCATTCCAAAACCACAGTCTCGCCTCTCCCTCTTCTGATCTTCTCCATTGCAAAACCACCTCCTCTCCTCTCCATCATCTCCATTCCAAAACCACCGTCTCACCTCTCCCTCTTCTGATCTTCTCCATTGCAAAACCACCTCCTCTCCATCATCTCCATTCCAAAACCACCGTCTCGCCTCTCCCTCTTCTGATCTTCTCCATTGCAAAACCACCTCCTCTCCTCTCCATCATCTCCATTCCAAAACCACCGTCTCGCTTCTCCCTCTTCTCTATTGCAAGACCACCATCTCGCCTCTCCCTCTTCTCTATTGCAAGACCACCTCCCATCTTCCAAAGCTAGCACCGGACCACTCAGAAGGACATCTATGGAGAGGATGCAGCAGCGAATCAGGCAGATCGCCGACGGAGACCAGGCAAACTTAGCCAGGTTGAAGGAGATCCTTAGTTGGTTTGACAATGAGTGGGAGATTTCGAGGACGATGCAGGACATGTGGCAATGTATGTGAAAGAGCGAGACAGCGGCGATGAGGGCGGTGATGTACATGTACTTCTCGACGGCAGTCACGCCGCAGTCCTTCGAGTTCATCGAGTATCTCCTCTGGGCCATGGAGCAGACAGATTCGCCCGAGGCGACAGTCATGCGGAGGTGGTGGGCGTACAGGTTAAAGATCGAGCACCCAGAGGATAACGAATCGATCGAGTATGGTGTGCCGTTCGTGAGGGTGCAGAGCCAGCCGGAGTCACAGGAGTATTCGTTCTCCCACCGCAAGAGGAGGCCGGATGGCGCGACGTTGCTTCCCCGCTGTTCTCCACGGTTCCCTCGACGCTCGCCTCATTTCAACAGCGGCGGTAGGGTTTAAGGTAAGCTTCGCACTAACCTAATCTTCCACCTGCTCATGCTTACAATCAGTGTGACAGCTAATGAAAATCATGCTTACAATCAGTCTCCGAGTACTATGCCAATCACCCTAAAATAGCTCTGGACCTTTGGGTCAAAGTTGTGACACAGTGTACAAATAAAGAAAAATAGATCGGTGCTTCTTTCAGAAAAGAGTACTCCCTAGAAAACTGCCAATATAAGCTACTAGTATTTGGTTAGAGGATTTGCTGCCGAGAAAGATCCGTCCACAGAGAGCGCCACACATCCCACTGGTGGTGGTGGATGCCAATGCGTGCATGCAGCATGGTTGGTGTCAGTAATTTTTACTTGGCACACCTCGCACTCTGCATATATGCCGGTTCCATACGTACATTTGTGCAGTTCCACCAAAATGCAGCTGAATAACCTTGTTTGCATAGATAATGAAAAAGCCTGATTATATTATAGTGGCACTAGTTGATGAAACACATAAAATAAATAGAAGAAAATATTGCGATAGTATCATAGTATGCCATGCTGCGAGGGCGAGATGGGCCCTGCGACGCCTCATATGGTACGCCTCATACTGGACATCATCCCAAGTCTCCCAGATACACCTTCTGCCAGTGATGAACATCAGTGTACAGAGGTAGTACAAAGGAGGCGCCTTGAGACATTCAAATCTCTATTTTTGTACATATCAACTAAAATTAAGCACCCCAGTTTGTAGAAACGCTTAAACATTAACAATTGGACTAGTTGATGAAACATACATTAACAAAAAGAAGCACTTTCTTTATCTACATTGGAAATGAAATGATAGATATGACACTCGCTCTATTTTAACTCTATTATTACTTCACTTAATCAGTGACACTAGGGTCGAGCAGGTGGCAAACAAGGTGTACCGTGCGTCGCAAGGATGGAGGCCGGGGGTGCTTAAACTGGGATGCTGAAGCTGGCTCTTTCAGTCACCAACATGGATGATTCAATTCATGGGACCTTTTGGTGCAGTTCACCTAAAATGAAGCAATGTCCCATGAGCTAGCAGCTTCTTCTTCAATTTTTTTAAGAAAATGGCTCCAGCCCCGGTTCCATTTCCATCAGAAAATGAAACCCACAGAGCTTCTTCTTCATTAGTTGCAATAAAATTGAGAAACATCAAGGTTGATTGTGAAGCTCCTGGAATGCTCAACTATAATTTGGATATCATTTGTGCAGTTCAACTAAGATCGAGCGTGAAATGTATATCTCTGTTTGCACAAAAAAGGTGGAAAGGAGGGTGACTAACAAGTGATGAAACATGCATCAAATGAAAAGAAACATGTTCCTTATCTGAATGGCAATCCTACAAGGACAGTAGCAATTTCTAAAGCAGTGGCATTGCTAGATATTAGTGTGGGCATTAGGATTAACTATGACAACCGTTAAATAGGACATTACTTTGGGCACGGGGGAGTAGGCGGACCGGGACAGTTGCATTTCTAACAAAAAGAACCAACTTATCTTAATGGGAAATTTAGCAGGACATGTAAAAAAGTGCCATTGATTCATATTACTGGAGGCATTACATTGAAAACAACATTGGTTTAACGTGTCCTTACTTTTAACAGTGCGATTGCTACATTTTATCAGTGGCATTACATAAGAGTGGCTCGGGGCAACAAACATCAGAACAGGATATCTGGGTTGGTCCCATTTTTGTTCGGTATAGCCACCTTATACTGTGTGAGGCTAGCAAATCTAGTGTTGGACTTACTCTGTTGACTTGTCCCCCAGTCCCCACTTTCTTTCCTTTTTCAAACAATAGATCGGTTTATATTGGGGACATTTACATCTATGCCCTTAACTCGAACCCACTACTCAGTTTTGCCCCTAATTTTTAGGTATGCTCAGTTCTGCCCCTCCGCCGTTAGTGTCACTTATAGAAATGCCCTTTTGCGACGTTACCGTATGGTCAAAGAACTTTGACCACCCAGAAAAAAATAGCAAAAAAAATCAAAAAAATCTGAAATTTTGTGGGATCGAAGATAGTCATGTCCGTAAGGTGCATGCAAATTTGTGTGCCGTTCGGACACCCTGAGAGCTCGTGGCAAAGGAAATCATAAATTTTGTACGCATGTGAACAATAAATTCGAAAAAGTAGAAAAAAAATTCAAAAAAATATGAAATTTTGGGAAACTGAAGATACTTAAGTGCACAAGATGTGTGCACATTTTTGTTGTGTTTGGACATCGTAGGAGCTCGTGGAGAAAAAAATAAAGTTTAGCTCCTACGAGCTCATACGGGCTCATACGATGTCCAAACACAACAAAAATGTGCACACATCTTGTGCACCTAAGTATCTTCAGTTCCCCAAAATTTCATATTTTTTGAATTTTTTTCTATTTTTTCGAATTTACTATTCACATGCGTACAAAATTTATGATTTCCTTTGCCACGAGCTCTCAGGGTGTCCGAACGGCACACAAATTTGCACGCGCCTTGCGGACATGACTATCTTCGATCCCACAAAATTTCAGATTTTTTTGATTTTTTTTGCTATTTTTTTCTGGGTGGTCAAAGTCCTTTGACCGGACGGTAACAGCGTAAAAGGGCATTTCTATAAGTGACACTAACGGCGGAGGGGCAAAACTGAGCATACCTAAAAATTAGGGGCAAAACTAAGTAGTGGGTTCGAGTTAGGGGCAGAACTGGAATTGGCCCTTTATATTGAGTTTGTACTGCGTTTCCCTTTATTTCCCTATTAGACCTAGAGACCAGTTGGATAGCCAGCCTCTGCTACTTTTCGCCCCCATTATTTCCTCTTTCGACCAAGTCCTAGATTCAGGTAACAAATCCTCCCCCACCCCCACCCCCTATCTTCCTTGTTTGAACCAAGTAGTACTAGATTCGAGTGCATGAAGTAGTTTTACATCTTAAACGTAAAAAATAGGTGGTTTTCGAACAACAGATCGATCCTATCTATGAGGGGGCCTGAGAAATAGTAGAAGATACAAATGCAGCGACGTCAGGAGCTCGGGAAGTAGAGCAAGGCCGGTTTCAAAGGAAGTTATACATGATGGTCGCCGAGATGTCGCTAGGTGGGTGGCGGGAGGCCGGATCTGCCCACACTACGGCAACGAGGAAGAAGGGGTCGGAGGCCCTCCCTTGCCAGCGGTGCTTGGGAGAGAACGACAATGCAGGCTGATCGGGATGCACCCAGCAGTGGGAAAGAGCTGTCGCCGAGGACGACCGTGTGAACGTTGCACCTTCTCACCTTCCCCGACGGAGAGGATAGGGATGGATCTATGACCAGCGGTGAGCAAAGAGAGAGAAAGAGAGAGAGAGAGAGAGAGAGAGAGAGAGAGAGTGGACACCGCTGTCGTGTTTAGATCTAGAGAGGCCGAGACAGTGTGAAGAGAGCAACACTAGCAAGCAAGCGCGAAGGCTCCTGCCTATATAGTGGAGTAGTACTAGTTTTCTTTTGTCTACCGGAGCCGGCTTGACCTCGTCAATGACTGTCGAGAAGTCTTCATGCACGTGGCCCGGAGGCGCAGTTGTCATCATTTTGATCTGAAGCGCCGGATTATAACATATAACACAAAAATGCCACATGAGAAGAAATCATAACCTCACTGCCCAAAGGAGACAACATGAATCCTGATGGACAAACTAGACGAGGAACAAAGCTCAAATTAAAGATAAACTCGTAGAAAAGGGGTCCGTCGATAGATGTCCTAATTAACATAGCCGGCTTGACCTAGATGGCAGCCGAGTAGTCTTCGTGCATGTGCCCCCAATGACTAGCCCAACTCAGTTGTCGCTGTTTAACCCTCGTAGTGATCCGAAGCACATGACACCTAATTTTGCGAGATGACAAGAAACCTTTTTTTAGATTTCTCACCACAACTACAGCCATGTACAACACAACCTGCACGATATGTAGACGATAGCCAATCCAGGCGTGTCTGCTAGAGTCTGGTCACATGCATGGACGAACTGATCTTCCGTGTCTTGCAGGGATCGTCCAGGCACCAACGTAGTACAACACTTCTCTAGTACTATCACTCGTCTCCCTCTTCTATTAAGTCACCCGACTTGCGGGGCCGGTGATGGGGTTATGTACCTAGGGTAGGGTCATGGACCCGTTCCAAGTAACTTACCGTAGGACATCCCTAGAAGAGGTCGCCTTCCAGTCGACCAACGAAGATTCACTCGACTGGCCTGAAGGACTCGACCACGAAGACTCACTCGACCACCAGGAGGTCAAAAGGCACTCTGCACCGCAACGGCCTATAATTAAGTAGACTTTATGATAGTAAAGGCACTTTATGTGGGGCGTTACCAGTAACGCCCCAGACTTAACTCACCTTAAACCCTCTCCTACGTGGGCTGGCTGGGGTCCTGGCGCACTCTATATAAGCCACCCCCCTCCACAGGCAGAAGGGTTCGGCACCTTGTAATCCATACATTCATAATCCACTCGACCGCCTCCGGGCTCCGAGACGTAGGGCTGTTACTTCTTCCGAGAAGGGCCTGAACTCGTACATCCTTTGTGCCTACAACCTCTCCATAGCTAGGACCTTGCCTCTCCATACCTACCCCCCACTCTACTGTCAGGCTTAGAACCACGACAGTTGGCGCCCACCGTGGGGCCGGTGTTTTAGCGATTTTGTGGAGAAGTTGCGATTCTTCCGAGTATTTTCATCATGGTGTCTGCTGGAGTTTTGATCGAGGGTCAAGAGATCCGTCTCGGCACTCTCGCCTTCATCGCCGACGACTCCGCATGGCTCCAGGAGGCTCCACTCGACGTAGATGCGCTCCCCGTCCGCGGTGCGACGCATTTTCGCGCATGTGTCCGCGGCGTTCTGCTGCGGCAACCATCGACTCAGTATCGGTCGGCTCCTCCATCTTCCACCCTCCCGGTCTCCCGCCAGCGCAAGCGCTCAGGCCGGTCGAGGCTTCAGCGATGGGTGAGTCACGCGGTGGCTCGCCAGTCGGCCACTACACAAGTTGCGGCAATCGAACCCAACGAATCTCTCTACGGCTTGTTCGATCAGTCGACTGGCTCCGGAGAGACTGCATCCGAGTGCGGAAGCAGTGATCCAGCGGCGGAAATCTTGATGGTCGACGGGCCCCACAGCCCTCCTGGCTTCGCCCGTGGTGGTGGAGCAGGCGACGGCGGCGACCCTGCACGAGGCTACGAAGAGTACCAGCCCGAGCCACTCGACTCTCTGCAAAGAGAAGAGCTTCGCCGCAGGAACGAGGATCCCCTGCGTATTCCCATCGCAGGAGAAACCCCCGAGGCTCGTGCCTTGGAGGAGGCGCGTCTGGCCAATTTGGCCGAGCGCACTCGACTGGAGAACCTTCAGCGAGCACTCAACGAGCACGCGCGGCAACGAGTTCCCGACACCAGTCGACGTCAACTCTTCCCGCCGACTCAGGTATATCGAACCCCAATTCAGAATTTAGCAGCTGCGACCCGTATAGCAGAGTCCATTCAGCCTTCGCAGTCAGAAGCTGGCAGAGGTTTGCTGCAGATCAGGGATCTGCTCCGGGCAGCAGGAGATCAAAATTCAGCCGTGTCTCAGTCGCGCAACAGAATTCACAGTCGATCTGTCACTGTGAATACGGTTCAGTCGGCTCACAGCCCCAGATCGCCTCCGCGGCGCGAAGGGCGTGAGAATCGGCGAGACCAATATGGCGACAGACTCGACCGAGACGATAGGCGTCGAGTGCCCTATTCCCCTCCGAGGGGTGGGTCTTACGCTCCTCGGCGGCCAGATGATAGGCGTCAGTACAGTACAGGGCATAGGGTTCCAGTTGACCCCAGAGAGCCAGGCTTCGACGCGCGATCCATTATCGTGCAAGGATTGGTCGACCGGAACAGAGCCCATCGAGGTGCACTCGACAGAGATGTGCCCACGAGCAGTCGAGTACATGTTTCTGGTCCTGAATGTTTCAGCAGAGCTATCAGAGCCGCAGTTATTCCCCCCAATTTCAGGCTGGCAACAGGAGTCAGCAAGTTCACTGGTGAGTCTAAGCCTGAAACTTGGCTTGAAGACTACCGAGTGGCAGTTCAGATCGGTGGTGGGAACGACGAGGTGGCCATGAAGCATTTGCCCCTCATGTTGGAAGGTTCTGCCAGGGCATGGTTAACCCAATTACCTCCTAGCAGCATTTACACTTGGGAAGATCTGTCCCGAGTGTTCGTCAGAACGTTTGAAGGGACTTGCAAGCGACCAGCGGGATTGACAGAGTTGCAAGTCTGTGTGCAGAAAACCAATGAGACTCTAAGAGAGTATATTCAGAGGTGGATCACTTTGCACCACACTGTGGAAAATGTCTCTGACCATCAGGCAGTATGCGCCTTCAAAGATGGTGTCAAGAACAGAGAACTGAGTTTGAAATTTGGTCGAACCGGTGACATGACCTTGAGTCGGATGATGGAGATTGCTACCAAGTATGCCAACGGCGAAGAAGAAGACCGACTCCGAAGCGGCAAGCACAAGCCGAGTCAGTCGGAAAAAGGAAACACCAGTCGGAAACAGAAGCGGAAGGCTGAACCGGCAGCTCCTGGAGAGGCTCTGGCCGTGACTCAAGGAAAGTTTAAGGGGAAACCAAAAGGATCCTGGAACCCCAAGAAGGTAAAGGATAAAGAAGGGAACGACGTGATGGATATGCCGTGTCATATTCACACGAAGAAAGATGAAGAGGGGAATATCATTTACCCAAAGCACACCACTCGCCAATGTCGACTCCTGATCCAACAGTTTCAGGGAAAACAGTCTAAGGATAAGGAGAAGGAGCCGGACAAGGCCGAAGACAAAGAGGACAGTGAGGGAGGATATCCGCATATCAACTCCACTCTGATGATCTTCGCAGATGTGGAAAGCAGAAGTCGACTGAAAGTGATTAACCGAGAGGTTAACATGGTTGCCCCAGCAAAGGCAAATTATCTGAAGTGGTCTCAAACACCCATCACATTCGACCAATCTGATCACCCGACTCATATTGCCACCCCTGGGAGGCAAGCTTTGGTGGTCGATCCAGTTGTCGAAGGCACTCGACTGACAAAGGTGCTGATGGACGGTGGAAGTGGGCTGAATCTGTTATATGCAGACACGTTGAAAGGTATGGGCATTCCGATGTCCCGACTGAGCACTAGTAACATGAGCTTCCATGGAGTTATACCAGGGAAGAAGGCCGAGTCGCTCGGCCAGATAGCTTTGGACGTAGTGTTTGGCGATTCAAAGCATTTTCGCAAAGAAAAGTTGACGTTTGAGGTCGTGGATTTTCAAAGTGCATATCATGCCATTTTGGGGAGACCAGCCTATGCACGGTTCATGGCTCGACCATGTTACGTGTACCTCAAATTGAAGATGCCCGGTCCCAAAGGTGTGATCACTGTCACCGGTGATAGGAAAAAGGCAGAGGAGTGCTTTCAGAAGGGCTCCAAAATTGCCGATTCCCAAGTGACAGCGGTCGAGTTCGAAGAATACAAGCAAAACGCAGATCCGAGTGACTTGCTGCGATCCAAGAAGCCCGCCACAGAGTCTGCATTCCAGTCGTCCGGTGAGACGAAGCCTGTTCACATTCACCCTACCGACCCCGAAGCAGCTCCGACCCGCATCTCCACAACACTCGACCCAAAATAGGAAGAAGCGCTCATCCAGTTCCTCCGTGAGAACTGGGACATTTTTGCATGGAAGCCCGCTGACATGCCAGGTGTTCCCAGGGGACTGGCTGAGCATCGCCTAAGAGTCGACAAGTCTGCAAAGCCAGTCAAAGAACATCTTCGGCGGTCCGCCGTCCAGAAGAGAAAGGCCATTGGTGAAGAAGTGGCTCGACTGTTGGCGGCAGGATTTATCCGAGAGATATTCCACTCCGAGTGGCTCGCTAATGTCGTCATGGTTCCTAAGAAGGACAAGTCGCTCCGAATGTGCATTGATTTCAAGCACATCAACCGGGCCTGCCCGAAAGATCACTTTCCTCTCCCTCGCATAGATCAAATTGTTGACTCGACCGCGGGATGCGAGAGGTTGTCTTTTTTAGATGCTTACTCCGGGTACCACCAGATCCGTCTGTACGGGCCCGATGAGGTAAAAACAGCTTTCATCACTCCATTCGGGTGCTTCTGTTATATCACCATGCCATTCGGCCTCAAGAATGCCGGAGCCACATTTATGCGAATGATTCAGAAGTGTCTACTCACCCAAATCAGTCGGAATGTGGAAGCTTATATGGATGATATTGTTGTCAAGTCACGAAAAGGTTCCGACCTGCTCGCTGACCTCGCCGAAACATTTGCCAACCTCAGAAGGTATGATATCAAGCTCAATCCATCAAAGTGCACATTTGGAGTTCCTGGTGGCAAGTTACTCGGTTTTCTCGTTTCCGAACGGGGAATCGACGCCAACCCAGAAAAGATTGGCACTATTCTCCGAATGAAACGCCCTGTGCGAGTGCACGATGTCCAGAAGCTTACTGGATGCTTGGCCGCATTAAGTCGATTCATCTCACGACTCGGTGAAAAGGCATTGCCTCTTTACCGACTGATGAAGAAGGCTGACAAGTTCGAGTGGACTCCAGAAGCTGATGCAGCGTTTGCCGAGCTAAAAGCTCTGCTCTCCACCCAGCCGGTGCTTGCTGCTCCAATCAGCAAAGAGCCTCTGTTGCTCTACATCGCAGCCACAGGACAAGTCGTCAGTACTGTGCTAACGGTCGAGCGAGAAGAAGAAGGAAAAGCTCTCAAAGTTCAGCGCCCAGTGTATTATTTGTCTGAAGTCTTGACTCCATCCAAGCAGAGATATCCTCATTATCAGAAGCTTGTGTATGGAATATACATGACCACAAAGAAGGTTGCTCATTATTTCTCTGACCATTCAATCACAGTCGTCAGCGACGCTCCACTATCAGAGATTTTGCACAACAGAGATGCAACTGGTCGAGTGGCCAAATGGGCGATTGAACTTCTTCCCCTTGATATCAAGTTTGAGGCAAAGAAAGCCATTAAGTCCCAGGCAATAGCAGATTTCCTCGCCGAGTGGATCGAACAACAGCAGCCGACTGAAGTTCACTCGGAGCATTGGACCATGTTTTTCGATGGTTCTAAGATGTTGAATGGTTCCGGTGCTGGGGTTGTCCTGGTTTCCCCCAGAGGAGATAAGCTCAGATATGTGCTCCAGATTCACTTTGATTCCTCCAACAATGAGGCAGAATATGAGGCCCTCCTATATGGGTTGCGCATGGCCATTTCACTCGGCGTCCGTCGCCTAATGGTCTATGGCGACTCGGATTTAGTGGTCAATCAGGTGATGAAAGAGTGGGACGTGAGAAGCCCATCCATGACTGGATACTGCAGTGCAGTGAGGAAGCTGGAGAAAAAGTTCGAGGGGTTGGAGCTCCATCATATACCCCGACTGAAAAATCAAGCAGCTGATGATCTAGCAAAGATAGGTTCCAAGAGAGAAGCCATTCCGAGTGGTGTGTTCTTGGAGCATATACATACTCCGTCAGTCAAAGAAGATCCTTTCACCGAAGAAACTCCGCAGCCCAAGAGTGCCACAGATCCGACTGAAGTTGAAGTCCCAGCGGTGGTCGACTTGATCATGGAGGTTTTGGTAGTCATACCCGACTGGACGATTCCGTATGTCGCATATATCTTGAGGAAAGAGCTTCCGAAGGATGAGGAAGAGGCTCGACAGATCGTCCGTCGATCTAAGGCCTTTACCGTCATCAAAGGACAATTATACAGAGAGAGCACGACTGGAGTCGGTCAGAAGTGCATAACACCAGAAGAAGGTCGACTCATCCTCAATGATATTCACTCGGGGACCTGTGGCCATCATGCGTCCTCCCGGACCATCGTGGCCAAAGCATACCGAGCCGGATTTTACTGGCCCAAGGCGAATGAGATGGCAAAGGAGATAGTGGATAAGTGCGAGGGATGTCAGTTCTACTCGAATATGTCGCACAAACCTGCGTCAGCTTTGAAGACCATCCCACTCGTCTGGCCTTTTGCAGTCTGGGGGCTGGACATGGTCGGCCCTTTGAGAACAGGACGAAGTGGCTTCACGCATGTACTGGTGGCAGTCGACAAGTTCACCAAGTGGATCGAGGCTAAACCAATCAAGAGCCTCGACACCGGTACTGCTATTAGCTTCATCAGGGAACTAATATTCAGATATGGAGTCCTGCACAGCATCATTACGGATAACGGGTCGAACTTTGACTCAGAGGAATTCAGAACCTTCTGCAACTCCCAGGGCACACGGGTCGACTACGCATCAGTCGCCCATCCGCAGTCGAATGGACAAGCAGAGCGAGCTAATGGACTGATTCTCAAGGGACTGAAGCCTCGACTGATGCGTGATCTCAAACACACGGCTGGGGCTTGGGTCGACGAACTTCCATCTGTACTCTGGGGACTGCGGACCACGCCCAATCGGTCGACCGGAAGAACTCCATTCTTCTTGGTCTATGGAGCCGAAGCAGTCTTGCCGAGTGATCTTCTCCACAATGCTCCTCGAGTCGAAATCTACAACGAAGCAGAAGCTGAACAAGCGCGGCAGGACGCAGTCGACCTTTTAGAGGAAGAAAGGGAGATGGCTCTGATCCGGTCGACCATCTACCAACAAGATCTGCGCCGTTTCCACGCCCGAAATGTGAGAGGTCGAGCCTTCCAGGAAGGGGATTTGGTTCTCCGAGTGGATCAGCACAAACCACACAAGCTTGCTCCTTCTTGGGAAGGCCCCTTCATCGTCACCAAGGTTCTCCACAACGGGGCGTACCGTCTTTACAACGTCGAGCATAATATCGACGAGCCCCGAGCTTGGAACGCGGAGCTACTCCGCCCATTTTACACTTAAGTTTTATCACTCGGATGAGTTGCAATAAAGTACTTCTGTAGTTCATGGGTTTAGAAATAATTGTGTCATCACTTTTTATTTTTGTCCACATAAAAACTCCCCCTCAGTGGGTGGCTTAGCCGCGAATCCGTTTCGCCTAAGTTTGTAAAAATCCTATCGAGTGGTGAGCCAGACTCTCACTCGGAGGCTTAGCTGCGAATCCGTTTCGCCTAAGTTTATCAAAATCCTACTGAGTGGTAAGCCAGCCTTCCACTCGGGGGCTTAGCTGCAGTCCAAGGACTCGCCTAAGTTTATCAAAATCCTACCGAGTGGTAAGCCAGCCTTCCACTCGGGGGCTTAGCTGCAGTCCAAGGACTCGCCTAAGTTTATCAAAATCCTACCGAGTGGTAAGCCAGCCTTCCACTCGGGGGCTTAGCTGCAGTCCAAGCACTCGCCTAAGTTGTGAAAATCCTACCGAGTGGTAAGCCAGCCTTCCACTCGGGGGCTTAGCTGCAGCCTCGTGCTCGCCTAAGTTATAAAAATCCTACCGAGTGAGGAGCAACCCTCTCACTCGGGGGCTTAGCTGCAGTCCAAGCACTCGCCTAAGTTGTGAAAATCCTACCGAGTGAAGAGCGATCCTCTCACTCGGGGGCTTAGCTGCAGCCTCGTGCTCGCCTAAGTTATAAAAATCCTACCGAGTGAGGAGCAACCCTCTCACTCGGGGGCTTAGCTGCAGTCCAAGCACTCGCCTAAGTTGTGAAAATCCTA
>NC_041391.1:78216230-78261741 GCF_002162155.2 Triticum dicoccoides
CGCCTAAGCTATAAAAATCCTACCGAGTGAGGAGCAACCCTCTCACTCGGGGGCTTAGCTGCAGTCCAAGCACTCGCCTAAGTTGTGAAAATCCTACCGAGTGAAGAGCGATCCTCTCACTCGGGGGCTTAGCTGCAGCCTCGTGCTCGCCTAAGCTATAAAAATCCTACCGAGTGAGGAGCAACCCTCTCACTCGGGGGCTTAGCTGCAGTCCAAGCACTCGCCTAAGTTGTGAAAATCCTACCGAGTGAAGAGCGATCCTCTCACTCGGGGGCTTAGCTGCAGCCTCGTGCTCGCCTAAGTTATCAAAATCCTACCGAGTGGTAAGCCAGCCTTCCACTCGGAGGCTTAGCTGCAGCGTCGTGCTCGCCTAAGTTATAAAAATCTTACCGAATGGAGAGCAACCCTCTCACTCGGAGGCTTAGCTGCAGCCCAGTGTTCGCCTAAGTGGATTAAAGAATAAGTCGATTGCGGTACAGGCACCTTGCTTTGAACCTGCAAAAGACATTCCGAGCCGAAGGCAATCATATTCAAGCGCCAAATTCAAGTTTGAATCGATATCTAAAGGAACCGAAAGTGCTCAGGCGTCAAGCCTGTTAAAGTTTGTCGGTTACAATTCCACTCGGCATACCGAGGCAAATTTAAAGAGTCGAGCCAGAAGAAGTTTTTTACCCCTCCTGTGGAGGGATGGAAGGTGCAACAAATTCATCAAGGTCAATTCCGTCGGCGATCCGAGTGGCAGCTGCAAGGAAAGTCTCCATAAAGGACCTGAAGTCGTGCTTCTTGGTATTGGCCACCCGAAGGGCCGCCAGCTTTTCCTCTCGTGCATCTTTGCAGTGGACTCGGGCCAGACACAGAGCGACATCTGCACCACACCGAGCCGAAGACTTTTTCCACTCCTGCACTCGACCAAGGATCGCGTTCAAGCGGGCCATCAGCGACTCAAGGTCATTCTGAAGTGTCTCCTCAGGCCAGAGCGTCGAGTCGATGCGAGATGTGGCGGCCTTCAGCCTTGCGAGATAGTCCACGACAGCTGCGACACGAGACTCCAGTCAGAAAACATCCATGGCAACTTCGTCGTTCACCGGAGAATTGACGGGGTCAAGGTTTGGCTCCAGTCGGCTGGTTTCCTCTTCAAAGTTTTGACAAAATTCTGCAAGGGTGATCACTAAGTCAAGGGGATAGTCGAATGGAAGAAGCCACAGTTGGAAATATTTGCCAAACATGGAGGTTTACCTTCAAGCATAAGAAACAGCTTCTTGGCAAGGCCACTCAGGAAGGCCTCCAGTTCAGTTTTCTTCTCAGTCAATTTGCTGACTTGGTCGGTCAAGGCAGCTTTGTCAGTTCTCAGTCGACTGACTTCCTTGTTGGCAATCCCAAGAGCAGTTTTTAGATTGGTATTGTCTTGTTCGAGCTTGGTGACTGAAGCTAACTTCTCGTCAGCAAGCTTGATCTTCTCAGCTAGCTCAAGGTCTTTCTTCTGCTGGGCCTCCCTTACCTTACCTGCAAGTTACAGCGAGATCAGATGCCGAAACAAGCAAGGGGAAAAGCAGTCGTCAGGGTCTCACCAAACATACCTTCAGTCTCCTCCTTTGCCTTTGTCAGCTTCTCCTGAACCAGCTTCAAGCTCAGCTCGACTTGAGTATGCTTCTGTTCCAGTTCTGAGTAGCGAGCCACAAGATCACAAGAGTTCTGCGAAGAACCAATCGACTAAATGTCAAAAATAATTCACTTCCGAGTGAAAAAGGGAAAAACACACGTTTCTAAGACTACAGCCGAATACAAGCATTCGACCGTAGTCTCGGGGACTACACCCAGTGGGTGCACTCAGCGTGCCCCCACTAATCCTGTTGAAAACAAAGTCGACCAGTCGACCTCAAAAAAAAAAAACAGTGTGCGAGACGCATTCTCTAAGACTGTGATCAACTGCAAGCAGTCGACCACAGTCTCGGGGACTACACCCAGTGGGTGCACTCAGCGTGCCCCCACCGGTTTGCGAAATCCAGTCGACCAGTCGACTGACAGAAAGATTGACATCATAAAGCCTAAGGCCGACTGCCAGCAGTTGACCTTAGCCTTGGGGACTACACCCAGTGGGTGCACTCAGCGTGCCCCCACCAGTTTGCGAAATCCAGTCGACCAGTCGACTGACAGAAAGATTGACATCGTAAAGCCTAAAGCCGTCTGCCAGCAGTCGACCTTAGCCTTGGGGACTACACCCAGCGGGTGCACTCAGCGTGCCCCCGCTAACACGGAGTTTATTCGACACACCCAGTGGGTGACTAATATAAATCCCGGAAAAGAAAAGTTTTTGGTAGCATATCCAACAGAACAAACAGCAGTCGACTGACCTGGACATTGCTTTGGAGAGCAGAGCTGGCGTCATAAGCTGCCTGGCTCGCATCCCGGATGGTCTTCAGCTGCTCCATCATGAGTCCCGCCTGGCGTATTGCCTCCTTCGCTGCACCAGCTTGGTCCTCTGGGACGTGGTGAGTCGTGAAGAGGGAGGGCTGCTGAGCACTCGTCAGTGGACTCGCGAAGGACACCGTGTGTCGAGTGGTGTTCCCTTCCTCCACAGTCAGAGTCTCAGGCGCCGTCGCATCCTGAGGCACCTTACTGGCGGGCGTTTTCCGACTCTTCCTGCGTGCCAGCAGTTCTTCATCCTCGTCGTCGTCAGGAAGATCGATAACAGTATGGGGCGGAACTGCGAAGAAGAATCAGGATCAGAGGTCGCGAGTCAGTCGACTAAAAACGGTGTTAAGAATACAGTACCTGGGTTCGAAGTTGCCGCATCCTCCATCTCATGGTCATCGGCCCGGGCCGAAGTCTCAGAGGTAGCAGCACTGCAACTCCAAAGGATCAGTCGACTAACCTCAGCGTCGACCAAAGATAAAGTTCGCACAAGAATAAGAAAATATGAGCAACACAATTACCCTGATATGGTGGGGATGGACACCTTCATCTTCGGCAGGAGCTTGGTCGGCTTCGATGAGGCCGCCCTGGGCTGCTTCGGCGCCTTTTCAGTCGGCGCCGGAGAGGTGGTCCGAGGGCGCTTGGTCGACTGAGTGGCAGTCGCAACCCCCTTACCACGTTCAGTCGAAGGGTCGTGGACAAGCTTCGACCGCCTTTCTGAGCGCGGTGGAACGACCTCCTCCTCCTCTTCTTCCTCGTCTTCGATGTCATCCTCATCACCTTCATCATCATCATCGTCGTCATCATCCCCCGCAGCATCCGAGTCCCATTCCTCCTCTTCCTGGCTCTCGCCCCCGCTCGCCTCGCCCCCGCTCGCCTCACCTTCTTCAGTCGAAGCTTGTGCCCCATTGGGCATCGAGTACAGCTCGGTGAAGGCCTAGCAGACGCCCAAACAAGGATCAGTCGACCAGTCGACAGGGTTAGCAGAAATGAATACGACAAGGACACAATGGAAAGCAGAGCAAGTGTACCTTGTTTGGGTCGCTGTTGTGGTCGAGTGGAGGAATCCTTCTGGCTCCGCGCGGGTTGTCCCTGTTCCCAGTAACGGCTACCATCCACCTTTCCAGAGTGGCGTCGTCGACTTCTTCTGGATGGACTCTAGTCTCGTCTTCGGGCGCACAGTACAACCACATGCAGTGGCTCCGGAACTGGAGAGGCTGGATGCGACGCTTGAGGAAAACCTCCAAGAGGTCCATGCCTGTCACACCCTCCCGAACCAGCTGCACCACGCGCTCCATCAACATCTTCACGTCGGCTTTCTCCTCCGGAATCAGCTTCAGAGGGGAGGGCTTGTTCACTCGGTCCATGGTGAACGGAGGGAGTCCACTCGACTGCCCTGGCGTCGACTGGACCTGGCAGTAGAACCAAGTCGACTGCCAGCCTCTGACGGACTCGGGAAAGGACATGGGCGGGAAGGTGCTATTATTCCTCACCTGAATCCCCAGGCCCCCACACATTTGGACGACTCGGGTCTTCTCATCACCTGGGCTCGCCTTCTTCACGGTCTGAGAGCGACACGTGAAGATACGTTTGAACAAGCCCCAGTGCGGTCGACAGCCCAAGAAACCCTCACACATGGACACGAATGCAGCGAGATAGGCAATGGAGTTTGGGGTAAAATGGTGGAGCTGCGCTCCAAAGAAATTCAAGAAGCCACGGAAGAAAATGCTTGGCGGCAAGGAAAACCCGCGGTCAACATGAGTGGCCAGAAGCACACACTCACCCTCTTCTGGCTGTGGCTGCCACTCCTTCCCCGGCAACCTCGCAGCTCCGTGAGGGATCAAGCCCTCGTTGGCCATGTCGAGGAGGTCCTTCTCCGTGATGGTCGACTGGATCCAGTCTCCTTGGACCCAGCCTTTCGGCAGGCGGGATCTGGACGAGGACCCTCTGCGGCTGGTGGATCTCCCCTTCGCCTTCTCCGATGCCGACGCCTTCTTGGCACGCTCCAGCGCCGCCGTCTTCTCCTTGGCCATGGTCGCCGGTGAGATGCACGAAGGGAAGTGGTGGGGGGGCGAGAGCGAACACGCTGAGCAGGGAGGAAGGAAGCAGAGGGAGAGAGGGAGAATGCTGAGGCGCAGCACAGAATTCCTCGCCGGGCACATTTATAAGGTCCCTTCCGAGTGGCTGACATGTGGGCCCGGTCGATCTAATCATATCTGGGAGCAGTTATGAGGACTGGATACGTGGCGAAAAAGGCGGCGCAGAGATCGAGGCGTCTAAGCCCCGTCCCATCCGAACGCCGCGGTCTTCCCCGCTTCGCGCGCGCCCCCAAATTTCGCACTCCGCGGAATCCGCGAGCAACAAATCAGTCTGTCAGACGCGGTGTTTCCGGCGATCCGTCGCTCGGAGATCGTCGAAGCTCGAAAGATCACTCGACGCAAAAATAGAATGGATCAAGTCGACCGAAGACAAATTGCTCCCTGTCAACGAAGGGATTCTTTGATCCAGAACAGCGCACAACTAGAGCGCAAAGGTTAATCGGAAACGACATCAACTCCTTCTTCACTCGAAGCCTCAATCCATTCGGGGGCTAATGATGGGGTTATGTACCTAGGGTAGGGTCATGGACCCGTTCCAAGTAACTTACCCTAGGACATCCCTAGAAGAGGTCGCCTTTCAGTCGACCAACGAAGATTCACTCGACTGGCCTGAAGGACTCGACCACGAAGACTCACTCGACCACCAGGAGGTCAAAAGGCACTCTGCACCGCAACGGCCTATAATTAAGTAGACTTTATGATAGTAAAGGCACTTTATGTGGGGCGTTACCAGTAACGCCCCAGACTTAACTCACCTTAAACCCTCTCCTACGTGGGCTGGCTGGGGTCCTGGCGCACTCTATATAAGCCACCCCCTCCACAGGCAGAAGGGTTCGGCACCTTGTAATCCATACATTCATAATCCACTCGACCGCCTCCGGGCTCCGAGACGTAGGGCTGTTACTTCTTCCGAGAAGGGCCTGAACTCGTACATCCTTTGTGCCTACAACCTCTCCATAGCTAGGACCTTGCCTCTCCATACCTACCCCCCACTCTACTGTCAGGCTTAGAACCACGACAGCCGGGGAGTGCACCTCTGGTCGGTTCTCAATTGTCGTCCCACATGTGTGTGCAAACGCAATATGACGCGCGTTCCATTCAGAGAGCAGCGTGCCAGACCGACCGACCGTCTGGGGTGCGACACGAACGTGATGGGCGTGCTGTATACGCCGTACATGTGTACTGCCGTTTTCTAGAGGCTTTGCTCCATGGCGCAATCCATGGATACAAAATTAGTATACTGTATACTATTTAAAAGTCGAGGGCGGGGCTTTTCCTGCGCGGTAGGAGGCGGGGCAGTTCCGCCTAGTCGGTTTGACAGAGACGCGAGAAGACAAGGGAGTAGGCTGCTACAAATGTAGGGATGTGTGATTTGACATCGAGTTACTGTTGGACAGGTGGGGCCCCGTGATTTGACTTGCCATTATCATTTTAACTGCGGCACTACGACCGGCGTGAGTCTCCCGATTCCTGACCACCTCCATACAGGTGCCTCTCCCAATACTCCACCATGTAGACTGTAGTAGAGGCTGGCTCTTGCATGAGAGCCCACTTCTCCACTTTTTCCTTGCCTCTCTTTCCTCCACATATGCAAAAATGCCATGTAAAGCGCACTATTGTACTTAGGTTGGTCGTAATGGAGAGTATCATATACTAGTATCATGCATATGATACTTTTGTATGATACTACATCTGTAATGCATAGTATCATGTGTTGGTATCATAGTATAGTTTATTTATTGTCATGCATGACACATAGTAGCACATCATTTAATATGATACTACAGTATCATATTATGATACTCAACTCTCTCTTTTCTTCATTTAATTTGACGTCACCTCATCAAGATTGCATAGTTGGCATGCATGATACTACTCCCATTACAAGCAGCCTTACTTGCTCCTACAGGTGCTAAGCTTGCCACATAGGCATAAAGTCTGATGTGGCAAGTTAATCAAGAAGAGAGAGACTAGTTTGGTGACCCAAGGAAGAAACGGTGCTAAGCGCGTGTACCTAGGTGAAAAGACAATTTTGAGTCTATAGCTAATTAAATGAAGCAAACTTAGCAACACCATTTCATTGGAAGAGGTCACTCCTTGGCAAATGCAATAAATACTAGTACTCCCTGTGTCCCATAATATAAGAACGTTTTTGACACTACACTAGTGTCAAAAACGTTCTTATATTATGGGACGGAGGGAGTACGAAGAAAGAGATAGAGATGAGTAAAATAAATAAATACACTTATAGCCAACCTTGTTGTAGTATGAGTGACTAAGTGATGAGTATGTATGACATGCCAACATCAGATAGCCTAACGCACCATGTTAAATCTCCAAGGGCGTGACCGTGCGAGCGACGCGACGGTCGTGGTAGGCGCGACCATGATACGGGCTGCTGGCAGCCCTTGGATCTGAGATCAAACGGTCGCATGCTAAATTGCTGAAAATTTGCAGAATAACCCTCCAGGATAGGATATTCACCCATAGGTCTAGAATCACGCCATGCAACCATTCGATCTCAGATCCAAGGGCTCTCGGAAGCCCATATCATGGGAGAATGGAAAGCCATTACCCTGCCGTTTGCACGCTGGTAGTTCGCTCCTACTCGTCCCCGCACGTCCTTTAATACTACGGCGGTTCGCTCCTAGTCGTCCCGTCCATTCACATTACGGCAGTTCCACTAATCCTAACACTCCTCCCAAATCCATGGCGTCCGAAATCTCCATGATCGGCGGTGAGTACAAGGTTAGAACCATCACCGGCAATGAGTTCGACGTCATCTACACCCGTTCTTCCGCGACGGTGAAAGGATGCCTTTCTCGCTTCAGACGCGTGTTCGAAGACTCAGATGATGAGTGGGTCGCTGGGCTAGATGTTGAGTACACCACAGTCCTGGGACGAGAGAAGGATCTAAAGGACGAAGAGAGGAAGAAGCCCGCCATGATCCAGGTTTGTGTGCATGACTTATGCTTGGTCTACCACATATGCCATGCCGACGTTGAATGCCTGGATTTTAAGGACTTCCTTGAGAGCAACCTAGTCAAATTTGTTACTGTAGACTTTGGTAACGACAAAGAAGTCCTGGGTCGGATAGGCCTCGTTGTAGGCAACACTTTCGACCTCCAAAAGAATCGGCTGGTGTCCTCTTGTCAGCCTTCAATGCTGACCCTGGCAGGAGCCATGGTTCATCCTTCGTAAGGTAAACTGGAGAAACCTCCATATACGTTTCATCGTTATGCATGGCAGCGGAATGTACTAGATATAGACCACATCCACTATGTTGCAATGGATGGCTACCTTTGCTTCAATATCTACAAGGGTTGGGTGAAGAGCAATAGCCAAGTGTGCGGTTTAAGCAAAGAAGTATCGGCCAAGAGGAAGAGGGACAAGGACAAAGTCGAGGACGTGGACGAGGACTCCGAGTAATGTGGCAGTGTCGTTGCTCATGGTGGTTCTAAACTTCTAATGCAGTGTCTACCGGAATAGTTGCAAAGTTTAATTTCAGGTGTGCTTAATTTAATTTGAGGGGTGTGTTGTGCTGAGCCCCCAGCAGAACTATGTTATGTTTCTTCTCGTTACTTTAACTCTCCAGTACGTACATACTAATATTTCTTACATTTCATCTTTTAGTTGGTATGGTACTACCACTCGTTTCTTCACATTATATACGTATAATATATATGACCAACATCATATAGCCAGCAGTTTAGTTGTCAAAGAATTTTAGGATGCTTAGTTTTGTCAAAGAATTCCAGGATGCTTAGTTTTATTTGAGGGGTGGGTTGTGCCGGACACCACTATTGTGACTAGCCTTTTTAATAGTACTATATGCATAATTTGGCGACGAGCGCTCTCTATATGTACCACCTTTTTTTTAATTTCAAGTTTTGCTCCATGGCGCAATCCATCGATACTACTATTGTACAAAAGTATACAATTTTTAAAAGGCTAGATGGCGGGGCAGTCTAGCTTGGTCGGTTTCACGAGAGGCGAGGGCCTTTGTGATTTGACGGCTCATTACTGCTGGAAGGCGGGGCCTTGTGATTTTACTGCTCGTATAAATGCGCCGATGACCTGAGGAGGAGCAAAGAACCGTGCGGTATACTCAAGTTTTCCACTGGAGTAGTACTGCGACGGAGGAGCACGAAACATGGCAGCCCAGTGCCATATGGCGATAAAAAATGATCTAATTTGCTAGTCATCTCATTGTTAGCATTGTTCTATTCATTCCCTCAAAAAAAGCATTGTTCTATTCATGCCTCGCAGAGAACGTGACACGTGCAGCAAAACACCCGAAGCAAAAGATGAAACACAGGAGCAAAAGAAGAAGGAAGATTATCACCCCAAATGATCTAATTCGCCGCGGAGTCATAACTTCTTCTTCATCGCCTCCATGACCTCCATCTCCTTGCGCGTCTCCTCCGCCATCTTCTTCACTCTGTCCATGACGCGGGATTTCTCGACGCGAGCCTTCATCATCTGTTCCACGGCCGCATTACGTAACTTGACAGCAGTCGGGTGCTCGATGCGGAGCTTCGCCAACTCCTCCTTCTGTTCCATGACAAGGGCCTGCAACATCTTCATCGAGGAACTACTATTCTCATGCAGCTTCTTCCTGCTAGCGTTCTTCTCCTTCAATAGGTCGATCTCGTGGCAGAGCTTCGCCTTGTCCTCCTGAAGTCGCAGGATTTCACCGGTCGCCTTCTTCTCTGAGGCAATGCTCTTCTTCAACAGCATCACCAAGCCGGCGGTCAACTCCCCCTGCTTATTGAGCTCAGTAGGCATGTCGTCGAGGCTCTCCTTCAGCAACTCCATCAAGCCTTGGATGAACTCCTTCTGCTTATTGAGGTGCTTATTGAGCTGATCGGGCATGCCGTCAAGGGATAACGACTCCAGCTCCGCCGGCTCGGCATGTTCGCCTCCGCGGCTAGGGCGCTCCTGGGAGCCATCGCCTGCCCGTGAGAGATCTTTCGAGGTCTCTGCATGGCGGCGAGCCCTCTCTTTTTTTTCCGCAGCCTTGGTTGCTGCTCCCTTGTTACGAGTAGTTCTCGACCTAGAGCTCTGCTCACCGGCCATGGCAACGACGGACGAAGAAGAAGCACTTATGAGGAGGAAAGGTAGAGTAATTTTTGGTTAGGTAGTTCCCCTTTTTATAACCTGAGTACTAGCACTAGTACTAATACCTGCATAGTGGGAACACGTTTAGGTTTGGTACGTACTAGTAGGTGTGAGTAGGCTTTCGAATGTGATGGGAACAAGGTGAAGATTAATTGATGGTTTTGGTTTCGAGGCCCGAAACGGCTCCCGATGAGTTTAGCGGAACATAAATTTCAAGTACTACACTGCTCAAATGCGTAACTACAGTATTATGTTACTGTCAAAAATTGGCACAAAATACGAGGAGACCAATGGAAGTACTACTAGCAACCCACGATTTAACTACTCGCATGCGCGCAGTGGAGTAATAATGTCTTTCTTCTGCCCTCACGTCCACTCAATTTGCATGTGCTGTATTAATTGACCATCAATGAAGTGAACGACTTTACACGCGTCAAATTATCACATAGGGTGGATCTTGGTACAAAATTGTGTCCGCCTGTGTACCCGCTTGTGCGTGCGAGGGAATGAGTGCGTGCGTGGCGTGCGTGCACATCTTCGCTTCGTGCATGTACCGCCAGTATGGCTCAGGGAGGACGAGTACATTCTTCTGGAACCAGCAGCACGTCACTGTGATCAATCCACGCAAGGAGGTCGCGACAACGACTCCACATGTACCACGTGGCTTCATGAACTATAAGAGAGACACTGTGTAGCATGCCATTGGTATTCTAATTTATGTGTTTTGCACATACTCGAAGTACTAGTAAGGTACACGTGCATTGCACGCATCAGATTTTGCAACCAAATTATGAATAAATATCACACTATAACATGTAAGCTTTGAGTCATATATGCCTGATGTAGCCCTTCGTTTAATTCTTATAGTTCATCTCATTCAAAATCAATTAGTTTTTATAAAAAAGCTAAGAACGCGGGAATAGGAAAAACATGGGATTATATTGGAATGTCGCCTTGAATCCTACATGATTGTACGAGTGTTTGATTGTGCATAGAAAAAACGCAGAATTCTTTCAAAGAGGTTTGTGTGGATGGGATGTTTCCTATGAAATCTAGTGCAAATGAATCATATGGAAAATTTCCTATGGTTTACAATCCTATGAATCAAACAACCAAGATAGGAAAAATTCCTAATGATTAGAATCCTCCAAAATTCCTTTGAGAATCCTTTGAAACAAATAAGCCCTTAATCTATTTTATGATTCATGGAATTGTGCTTTGTAAAGCATAAAGTAAAAACAAATAATGGCAATTCTGTTGGGGAACGTAGCAGAAATTCAAAATTTTCCTATGAGTCACCAAGATCTATCTATGGAGAAACTAGCAACGAGGGGAAGGAGAGTGCATCTACATACCCTTGTAGATCGCTAAGCGAAAGCGTTCAAGAGAACGGGGTTGAAGGAGTCGTACTTGTCGTGATCCAAATCACCGGAGATCCTAGTGCTGAACGGACGACACCTCCGCGTTCAACACACGTGCAGCCCGGTGACGTCTCCCATGCCTTGATCCAGCAAGGAGAGAGGGAGAGGTTGAGGAAGACTCCATCCAGCAGCAGCACAACGACGTGGTGGTGATGGAGGAGCGTGGCAATCCTGCAGGGCTTCGCCAAGCACCGCGGGAGACGAGGAGGACTTGGGAGAGGGGGAGGGCTGCGCCAGAACTTGGGGTGCGGCTGCCCTCCCACCCCTCCACTATTTATAGGTGGGAGAGAGGGGGACGGCCCCCTTAGATCCCATCTAGGGTTGGGGGCGGCGGCCAAGGGGGGAGGAGTGCCTCACAAGTCAAGTGGAGGCCCTCCCCTTTAGTGTTTCCCCTCTCCCATGCGCATGGGCCTTGAGGGGGCTGGTGCCCCTGGCCCATTAAGGCTAGGGCGACCCCTTACAGCCCATGCTGCTGTATTGGACATGGTGGAACATTTTCTGGACCTCCGGACCCCTCTGGAATCCTCCGGAACCTTCTGGAAGCTTCCCGGTACAATACCGAAAAAACCCAAACTTTTCCAGGAACCCGAACAACAACTTTCCATATATAAATCTTTACCTCCGGACCATTCCGGAACTCCTCGTGACATCCGGGATCTCATCCGGGACTCCGAACAACACTCGTTAACCACATACAAATTTCCTTTATAACCTTAGCGTCATCGAACCTTAAGTGTGTAGACCCTACGGGTTCGGGAACCATGCAGACATGACCGAGACGTTCTCCGGTCAATAACCAATAGCGGGATCTGGCTACCCATGTTGGCTCCCACATGTTCGACGATGATCTCATCAGATGAACCACGATGTCGAGGATTCAATCAATCCCGTATTCAATTCCCTTCGTCTAGCGGTATTGTACTTGCCCGAGATTCGATCGTCGGTATGCCGATACCTTGTTCAATCTCGTTACCGGCAAGTCTATTTTCTCGTTCCGTAACACATCATCCCGTGATCAACCCCTTGTTCACATTGTGCACATTATGATGATGTCCTACCGAGTGGGCCCAGAGATACCTCTCCGTTACACGGAGTGACAAATCCCAGTCTCGATTCGTGCCAACCCAACAGACACTTTCGGAGATACCCGTAGTGCACCTTTATAACCCAGTTACGTTGTGACGTTTGGTACACCCAAAGCATTCCTATGTTATCCGGGAGTTGCACAATCTCATGGTCTAAGGAAATGATACTTGACATTAGAAAAGCTTTAGCATACGAACTACACGATCTTTGTGCTAGGCTTAGGATTGGGTCTTGTCCATCACATCATTCTCCTAATGATGTGATCCCGTTATCAACGACATCCAATGTCCATGGTCAGGAAACCGTAACCATCTATTGATCAACGAGCTAGTCAACTAGAGGCTTACTAGGGACATGGTGTTGTCTATGTACCCACACATGTATCTGAGTTTCCTATCAATACAATTATAGCATGGATAATAAACGATTATCATGAACAGGGAAATATAATAATAATAACTAATTTATTATTGCCTCTAGGGAATATTTCCAACAGTCTCCCACTTGCACTAGAGTCAATAATCTAGTTCACATCACCATGTGATTAACACTCATAGGTCACATCGCCATGTGACCAACATCCAAAGAGTTTACTAGTGTCACTACACTAGTTCACATCATCATGTGATTAAGACTTAATGAGTTCTGGGGTTTGATCATGTTTTGCTTGTGAGAGAGGTTTTAGTCAACGGGTCTGCAACATTCAGATCCGTATGTACTTCGCAAATCTCTAGGTCATATTGTAAATGATGCTTCCACGCTCCACTTGGAGCTATTCCAAATGGTTGCTCCACTATACGTATCCGGTTTGCTACTCAGAGTCATTCAGATAGGTGTTAAAGCTTGCATCGATGTAACCCTTTACGCCGAACTCTTTATCACCTCCATAATCGAGAAACATGTCCTTATTTTATTCCAAGGACAATTTTGACCGCTGTCCAATGATCCGTTCCTGGATCATTCCTGTACCCCTTGACTGACTCATGGCAAGGCACACTTCCGGTGCGGTACACAGCATAGCATACTATAGAGCCTGCGTCTGAAGCATAGGGGACGACCTTCGTCCTTTCTCTCTCTTCTGCCATGGTTGAGCTTTAACTCTTAACTTCATACCTTACAACTCAGTCAAGAACTCCTTCTTTGACTGATCCATCTTGAACACTTTCAAGATCATGTTGAGGTATGTGCTCATTTGAAAGTACCATTTAGCGTTTTTTGATCTATCCTCATAGATCTTGATGCTCAATGTTCAAGCAGCTTATTCCAGGTTTTCTATTGAAAAACACCTTTCAAATAACCCTATATGCTTTCCAGAAATTCTACATCATTTCTGATCAACAATATGTCAGTAACATATACTCATCAGAAATTCTATAGTGCTCCCACTCACTTCTTTGGAAATACAAGTTTCTCATAAACTTTGTATAAACCCAAAATCTTTGATCATCTCATCAAAGCGTACATTCCAACTCCGAGATGCTTACTCCAGTCCTTAGAAGGACTGCTGGAGCTTTGCATACTTGTTAGCGTCTTTCAGGATTGTCAAAACCTTCTGGTTGTATCTCATACAACATTTCCTTACGAAAACTGGTAAGGAAACTCGTTTTGACATCCATCTGCCAGATTTCATAAATGCAGCTAATGCTAACATGATTCCGACGGACTTAAGCATCGCTACGGATGAGAAAATCTCATCGTAGTGAACTCCTTGAACTTGTGAAAAAATCTTCACCACAAGTCAAGCTTCATAGACGGTGACATTACCATCCACGTCCGTCTTCTTCTTAAAGATCCATTTATCTCAATGGCTTGCCGATCATCGGGCAAGTCCACCAAAGTCCATGCTTTGTTCTGACATGGATCCTATCTCGGATTTCATGGCTTCTAACCATTTGTTGGAATATGGGCCCACCATCGCTTCTCCATAGCTCGTACGTTCATTGTTGTCTAGCAACATGACCTTCAAGACAGGATTACTATACCACTCTGAAGTAGTACGCATCCTTGTCACCCTACGAGGTACGGTAGTGACTTGATCCGAAACTTCATGATCACTATCATAAGCTTCTACTTCAATTGGTGTAGGTGCCACAGGAACAACTTCCTGTGCCCTGCTACATACTAGTTGAAGTGACGGTTCAATAACCTCATCAAGTCTCCACCATCCTCCCACTCAATTCTTTCGAGAGAAACTTTTCCTCGACAAAGGACCCGTTTCTAGAAACAATCTCTTTTGCTTCCAGATCTGAATTAGGAGGTATACCCAACTGTTTTGGGTGTCCTATGAAGATGCATTTTATCCGCTTTGGGTTTGAGCTTATCAACCTGAAACTTTTCACATAAGCGTTGCAGCCCCAAACTTTTAAGAAACGACAACTTAGGTTTCTCCAAACCATAGTTCAAACGGGGTGTCGTCTCAACGGAATTACGTGGTGCCCTATTAAAGTGAGTGCGGTTGTCTCTAATGCCTAACCCATGAACGATAGTGGTAATTTGATAAGAGACATCATGGTATGCACCATATCCAATAGGGTGCAACTATGATGTTCGGACACACCATCACACTATGGTGTTCCAGGCAGTATTAATTGTGAAACAATTTCCACAATGTCTTAATTGCGTGCCAAAGCTCGTAACTCAGATACTCATCTCTATGATCATATCATAGACATTTTATCCTCTTGTCACGATGATCTTCAACTTCACTCTGAAATTACTTGAACCATTCAATAATTCATACTTGTGTTTCATCAAGTAAACATCTACTCAAATCATCTGTGAAGTAAGTACATAACGATATTCACTGCATGCCTCAGCACTCATTGGAACACACACATCAAAATGTGTTGCTTCCAACAAGTTGCTATCTTGTTCCATCTTACTGAAAACGAGGTTTTTCAGTCATCTTGCCCATGTGGTATGATTTGCATATCTCAAGTGATTCAAAATCAAGTGAGTCCAAACGATCCATCTGCATGGAGTTTCTTCATGTGTATACACCAATAGACATGGTTCGCATGTCTCAAACTTTTCAAAAACGAGTGAGTCCAAAGATCCATCAACATGGAGCTTCTTCATGCGGTTTAAACCAATATGACTTACATGGCAGTGCCACAAGTAAGTGGTACTATCATTACTATCTTATATCTTTTGGCATGAAAATGTGTATCACTATGATCGAGATTCAATAAACCATTCCTTTAGGTGCAAGACCATTGAAGGTATTATTCAAATAAACAGAGTAACCATTATTCTCCTTAAATGAATAACCGTATTGCGATAGACATAATCCAATCATGTCTACGCTCAACGCAAACACCAAATAACAATTATTTAGGTTTAACACCAATCTTGATGGTAGAGGGAGCGTGCGATGCTTGATCACATCAACCTTGGAAACACTTCCAACACATATTGTTAGCTCACCTTTAGCTAGTCTCCGTTTATTCCGTAGCTTTTATTTCGAGTTACTAACACTTAGCAACCGAACCGGTATCTAATACCCTGGTGCTACTAGGAGTACTAGTAAAGTACACATTAACATAATGTATATCCAATATACTTCCGTCGACCTTGCCTGCCTTCTTATCTACCAAGTATCTAGGGTGGTTCTGCTTTAGTGTCCGTTCCTCTCATTATAGAAGCACTTAGTCTCGGGTTTGGGTTCAACCTTGGGTTTTCACTAGAGCAGCAACCGTTTTGCCGTTTCATGAAGTATCCATTCTTGCCCTTGCCCTTCTTGAAACTAGTGGTTTTACTAACCATCAACAATTGATGCTCCTACTTGACTTCTACTTTCGCGGTGTCAAACATCGCGAATACTTCAAGGATCATCATATCTATCCCTGATATGTTATAGTTCATCACGAAGCTCTAGCAGCTTGGTGGTAATGACTTTGGAGAAACATCACTATCTCATCTGGAAGATTAACTCCCACTCGATTCAAGTGATTGTTGTACCTAGACAATCTGAATACAAGATCAATGATTGAGCTTTTCTCCCTTAGTTTGCAGGCTAAGAATCTCGTCGGAGGTCTTATACCTCTTGACGTGGGCACGAGCCTGAAATCCCAATTTCAGCCCTCGAAACATCTCATATGTTCCGCGATGTTTTGAAAACGTCTTTGGTGCCTCAACTCTAAACCGTTTAACTGAACTATCACGTAGTTATCAAAAACGTGTATGTCAAATGTTCGCAACATCCACAGACGACGTTCGAGGTTCAGCACACCGAGCGATGCATTAAGGACATAAGCCTTCTACGAAGCAACAAGGACAATCCTCAGTTTACGGACCCAGTCCGCATAATTGCTACTATCAACTTTCAACTAAATTTTCTCTAGGAACATATCTAAAATAGTAGAACTAAAGCGCAAGCTACGACATAATTTGCAAGAATCTTTTGACTATGTTCAGGATAATTAAGTTCATCTTATGAACTCCCACTCAGATAGACATCCCTCTAGTCATCTAAGTGATTACATGATCCGAGTCAACTAGGCCGTGTCCGATCATCACATGAGACGGACTAGTCATCATCGGTGAACATCTTCATGTTGATCGTATCTACTATACGACTCATGCTCGACCTTTCGGTCTCTTGTGTTCCGAGGCCATGTCTGTACATGCTAGGCTCGTCAAGTCAACCTAAGTGTTTCGCGTGTGTAAATCTGGCTTACACCCGTTGTATGTGAACGTTAGAATCTATCACACCCGATCATCACGTGGTGCTTCGAAACGACGAACTTTCACAACGGTGCATAGTTAGGGGGAACACTTTCTTGAAATTTTAATGAGTGATCATCTTATTTACTATCGTCGTTCTAAGCAAATAAGATGCATAAACATGATAAACATCACATGCAATCAAAAAGTGACATCATATGGCCAATATCATTTTGCTCCTTTTTGATCTCCATCTTCGGGGCTCCATGATCATCATCGTCACCGGCACGACACCATGATCTCCATCATCGTGTCTCCATGAAGTGGTCTCGCCAACTATTACTTCTACTACTATGGCTAACACGTTTATCAATAAAGTAAGGGACAATTACATTTTTACCCCTAGTTGGTTCGTACCCACGGGTTTTGCCCTTACTTTTCGAGCTTGCTCAGTTTTGCCCTTACTTTTTCTGTCGAGATCCCTCGAATGCCCTTTGACTGTTTGACCAAAACTTTGAAAATTCATAACTAATTCATATGAACTCAGAAAAATGCAAATAAGATATCAAAATGTTCGGATAAACATTACCTTCATGGGCATATCATTTGCATTCAAGACAAAAGCATCATTTAAATTACCCGAGGTAATTAGTGTTATTAACATTATTAAAAATAAATAGGTATAAACAATATTTTTTCATGAATAAAAATTACATGCAAATGTAGGTGATGTTTTCTGAACATCCTGATAACTTATTTGCATTTTTCAGAGTTTGTATCAACTTGTTATGAATGTTCTAACGACTTTGACCATTATTTGGAAACTACATAACAAGTTGATACGAACTCAGGAAAATGCAAATAAGGTATCAGGATGTTCAGAAAACATCACCTACATTTGTATATAATTTTTATTCACGGAAACAATATTGTTTTTACCTATTTATTTTTAATAATGTTCATAACATTAATTACCTCGGGTAGTTTAAATGATGCTTTTGTCCTGAATGCAAATGATATGCCCATAAAGGTAATGTTTATCTGAACATTTTAATATCTTATTTGCATTTTTCTGAGTTCATGTGAATTAGTTATGAATTTTCAAAGTTTTGGTCAAACGGTCAAAGGGCATTCGAGGGACCTCGATGGAAAAAATAAGGGCAAAACTGAGCAAGCTCGAAAAGTAAGGGCAAAACCCGTGGGTAGGAACCAACTAGGGGTAAAAATGCAATTGTCCCATAAAGTAAAGTAATTTACATGGCGTTATTCAATGACACACAGGTCATACAATAAATTAAGACAACTCCTATGGCTCCTGCCGGTTATCATACTCATCGACATGCAAGTCGTGATTCCTATTACAAGAACATGATCAATCTCATACATCACATATCATTCATCACATTCTTTTTGGCCATATCACATCACATAGCATACCCTGCAAAAACAAGTTAGACATCCTCTAATTGTTGTTTGCATGTTTTTACGTGGCTGCTATGGGTTTCTAGCAAGAACGTTCCTTATCTACGCAAAACCACAACATGATATGTCAATTGCTATTTATCCTTCATAAGGACCCTTTTCATCGAATCCGATCCGACTAAAGTGGGAGATACTGGCACCCGCTAGCCACCTTATGCAACAAGTGCATGTCAGTCGGTGGAACCTGTCTCACGTAAGTGTACATGTAAGGTCGGTCTGGGCCACTTCATCCCACAATACCATCGAAACAAGATTGGACTAGTAATGGTAAGCATATTGAACAAAAATCAACGCCCACAACAACTTGTGTTCTACTCGTGCATAGAAACTACGCATAGACCTAGCTCATGATGCCACTGTTGGGGAACGTAGCAGAAATTCAAAATTTTCCTACGAGTCACCAAGATCTATCTATGGAGAAACTAGCAACGAGGGGAAGGAGAGTGCATCTACATACCCTTGTAGATCGCTAAGCGGAAGCATTCAAGAGAACGGGGTTGAAGGAGTCGTACTCGTCGTGATCCAAATCACCAGAGATCCTAGTGCCGAACGGACGACACCTCCGCGTTCAACCCACGTGCAGCCCGATGACGTCTCCCATGCCTTGATCCAGCAAGGAGATAGGAAGAGGTTGAGGAAGACTCCATCCAGCAGCAGCACAACGGCGTGGTGGTGATGGAGGAGCGTGGCAATCCTACAGGGCTTCGCCAAGCACCGCGGGAGAGGAGGAGGACTTGGGAGAGGGGGAGGGCTGCGCCAGAACTTGGGGTGCGGCTGCCCTCCCACCCCTCCACTATTTATAGGTGGGAGAGGGGGGGCGGCCCCCTTAGATCCCAACTAGGGTTGGGGGCGGCGTCCAAGGGGGGAGGAGTGCCTCCCAAGTCAAGTGGAGGCCCTCCCCTTTAGGGTTTCCCCTCTCCCATGCGCATGGGCCTTGGGGGGCTGGTGCCCCTGGCCCATTAAGGCTAGGGCGACGCCTTACAGCCCATGCTGCTGTATTGGACGTGGTGGAACATTTTCCGGACCTCCGGACCCCTCCGGAATCCTCCGGAACCTTCTGGAAGCTTCCCGGTACAATACCGAAAAAACCCGAACTTTTCCCGGAACCCGAACAACAACTTTCCATATATAAATCTTTACCTCCGGACCATTCCGGAACTCCTCGTGACGTCCGGGATCTCATCCAGGACTCCGAAAAACATTCGGTAACCACATAAAATTTCCTTTATAACCCTAGCATCATCGAACCTTAAGTGTGTAGACCCTACGGGTTCGGGAACCATGCAGACATGACCGAGACGTTCTCTGGTCAATAACCAACAACGGAATCTGGATACCCATGTTGGCTCCCACATGTTCCATGATGATCTCATCGGATGAACCACGATGTCGAGGATTCAATCAATCCTGTATTCAATTCCCTTCGTCTAGCGGTATTGTACTTGCCCGAGATTCGATCGCCGGTATGCCGATACCTTGTTCAATATCATTACCGGCAAGTCTCTTTACTCGTTCCGTAACACATCATCCCGTGATCAACCCCTTGGTCACATTGTGCACATTATGATGATGTCCTACCGAGTGGGCCCAGAGATACCTCTCCGTTACACGGAGTGACAAATCCCAGTCTCGATTCGTGCCAACCCAACAGACACTTTCGGAGATACCCGTAGCGCACCTTTATAGCCACCCAGTTACATTGTGATGTTTGGTACACCCAAAACATTCCTACGGTATCCGGGAGTTGCACAATCTCATGGTCTAAGGAAATGATACTTGACATTAGAAAAGCTTTAGCATACGAACTACACGATCTTTGTGCTAGGCTTAGGATTGGGTCTTGTCCATCACATCATTCTCCTAATGATGTGATCCCGTTATCAATGACATCCAATGTCCATGGTCAGGAAACCGTAGCCATCTATTGATCAACGAGCTAGTCAACTAGAGGCTTACTAGGGACATGGTGTTGTCTATGTACCCACACATGTATCTGAGTTTCCTATCAATACAATTATAGCATTGATAATTAACGATTATCATGAACAAGGAAATATAATAATAATAACTAATTTATTATTGCCTCTAGGGCATATTTCCAACGAACTCAACTAGAAAAAAAGTTTGGGCAGTTATGATATGGAAGATTCTAGAACAAAAGAGAACCACTGTTGTTTTGAGGTTTGTGCATTATGCTTAAGTTCAACCATGGAGTCTGCTAGATTGTACATGTGGCAAAATCCGGTGGGGGCTAGAAGATGGTGCGAGGGGCCGAGTGGAGGGAGACTATGAAGGAATGCACAAGTGTGAGATTGATATTTAGAGAGAGGGGGCGAGAACGTGCATTGTTGCACGCAGTGCGGAGCCATGAAAAATAAATGAGCTAGGGGGGCCAAGCATTGCTAATCCTTTACGAGGAGGGTCAATTCATGAACTTAAACCATTTTTAGCAGCAATTGTCTAATGATCACATTCATATTAGCCTCGATATATAGTGATGTTAGGAGGGGCAGGGCCCTTACCGCCCCCTGTCTTCGCCATTGTGCACGCGTTTGAGAGATGAAGCGGAAGGCATGGATGATGAGAGGGGGACATTGGATATATAATTAATGTGGGTGTATTAGCTATATATGTTAATCCTATATAGAGAGGCATAGATTGATCGATGTGGACGTGGGAAAGAGGGTGCGACCTCACTGGATATATCGATTGATCGGTTTGTGTGGCAAACTATGAAAGTCCTAGCTATATGCGCACATACATAGAGGAACATCGATCGTTGCGCATGCACGCGTGAGAGATAAAAGAATGCCCGATATGATGGAGAGGGGATGTGTGTGGGTGTGTGCCTTCATGGGAGACCGACCTGAAGAAAAAGATTGCATGTGCGCGATGGATAATGCCGACTGGTAGTGTGTGTGCATGCATGCACGAGAGAAAGTTAGTGGTACAATTATAAAGAGAAGACGACTGTGTGGGTGTAAAAGACTAGGTGAGGTCATAATCAATGTAAACTTGAATTCAAATATTTGAATAAGAGATCCTGATGTTTGAAACCCATGCATGCATGAATATAATGGAGATCTGCGCGGTGTGGTTTGGAAACGAGCATGTTGTAATGTATACACATTGAACAAGGTCAGACTGATTTGAATTTGAGATACCGATGGCAGACATCATTTGGCCACGTCGCATCCATGCATGGACACACTATTCTAATTGGAGATGATGGGTGGCTTTCGCATCACATATCTATATCTATACCCCTATATTGTGTGCGGGTAACTTTAACTTTGAAAGATGGTCGTTGGATGAGGCGAATCCGATGGTCCAAAGATGGCAAATTTGAGCACTACTGGCTGTTGGATATCATCTAGATTCCACCAGATTTAGCCACATGTATAATCTAGAAGACTCCATGGTTGAACTTAAGCATAATGCACAAACATCAAAACACAAGCACTTCTTATTTGTTCTAGAATCTTCCGTATCAGAATTGCCCAAATGTTTTTCTACATGATTTGCCATTATTTGTTTTTACTTTATGTCTTACAACGCACAATTCCATGAATCTTAAAATAGATTAGCTTTCTTATAAAAACTAGATGATTTTGAATGAAATGAACTATAAGAATTAAACCAACATCTACACCATGCATATATGACTCAAAGCTTACATGCTATAATGTGGTATTTATTCATTATTTGGTTGCCAAATCTCATGTGTGCAATGCACATGTACCTTACTCTAGTCTAAATGGTGTTTGTGTGTGTGTTGTGCGTGTTGAGGTGCAAATTGTCTTTTTTTTGGGTACACGTTAAGCTTGTTCTTCCAAAATTTCAAGCCGCGCCTTGCTATGCTGAAAATTCAAGCTAGCGTCTCTGTCTATCGTGCTGCGAAACTCCCGCCTCTTCAACTCGCGCCTTGTTAGCCTGAAATATTTAAGATATATCTTTGTCTCGTCGTGCTCCGACAACTCCCTCCATCTCAACTCGCGCCTTGCTATTCCGAAATTACAATGCGCGCGAAAACTCCCACCTCCTGTGAAATCTCGACACGTGAAATGCCCGTGGTACCCCTAAACCGAAAGAAGCGCCTCAAATTGATGGGGGTACTTTCGTAACTTACCCCACATTTCGGACAAGTGCGTCCCTATGCCATGGTTCCCCACTGTCATCCCATCTGCCCACCCATTCGTACACCAAGGCCGCGAAAACCCGCGACGAAGCCCCGCACCCTGCTCCGTCCGCCACCCAGCCGGAGCCTCTTCCCCGACGACGTCGTCCACAGCAACACCTCGACGTCCCTCATCCACCATACCGGATGAGGATCCATCGTCGATCTCATGGTCCCGCCGGTTCAGCCACCCCGTCCTCCACCTCCAAGGAGCTGCCCCGATGTTCCCCTCGTCTTTCGTGCCACCTCCATTCCCACACCGCCGTCTTCACCTGCATCGGAAGAGCATCATCATCGCCGTTTGCTCGGATGAAGCTGCGGCCTAATCGGTGCCACCAAAGAGATTGTACACTAATCGCCGCATTTTCTTCTTGATTCGATCTCACGGTGGTGTCGGCGCTCGGTCCCGAGCCGACACGGCGCGGCTCCATCCACGGCGGCGTCGCCGGCCACTTCCTCCATGGCGTCGCTCCCACAGCGGCGACGTCCATATCAATAGGAGTTGCTACTGCTTTAGCTCTCGCTCGCATTGCTGCTCTGCTCTTGCTCTCGGTCCCCTGCCTGGTCTGCTCTTGCTATTTCTATTGCTCTTGCTCTTGCTGCTGCTCTCGCTCTTGCTCTTGCTTGTGATGCTGCTCCGATTTAGCTACACTTCAGTCGACTAAATCGACTTTTGGGTCAGTCGATTTTCAGGGGGTGGGGGGGCTCGCCGGGGTGAAGGAAGAACCAACCGCAGCGGGGAGGGGGGCTCGCCGGAGAGGTACCCCACTATCTATCTTAGGGTTCAGGGTGGGGGCGGTGGTCGCTGGCGGTGGCGGGGCGGTGGCGTGGGGATCGCCAGAGAAAAAGCTCGGCACGGGGGGGCCTAGAGGGATGGCCGGGGTGGCGGCGGACCAGCGGTGGGGAATGTTTTCGGGGCGGGCGGGGCGGCGCACCGCCGACCGCGGGCAGCGGGGGGCCGCTGTTTGGCCGGTGGTGGCTGGTGGCTCAGGGGGGTGGAGTTTGAAGATGAACCGCAGGCCCTTGATTTCGTATCCAACGGCTGCAAAATCGACTGACCAGAGATGAAAAAGTCAGTCGACCGACGTGTAGCCTCACCTTGCTAGTTCGTTCAGTTTCGACGGCAAAATTCAGTTTCGACAGCAAAATTCAGTTTCGACAGCAAAATTCAGTTTCGACAGTTAAGTTCAGTTTCGACAGTTAAGTTTAGTTTTGACAGTTAAATTCAGTTTTGACAGTTAAGTTCAGAGATGAGCGGCTGATGTATTTTACATCTAGCACTTTGTGGTTATGTATTTTACGTCATGTATTGGAGATGCTATTAGAATTCCACTCAGGTTAACGTTGTTTGTTGTCTCTCTTGTCCTGCTTCACCCTCGGCATCGTACAACTCACCGAAGCTGGTCCAACGACGAAACCCTCCATCACAGCGGAGCAGTACCTCGGGCTCCATCTCCAAACGCCTAAGATGTTCTTCCCCTCCTCCGACAGCAAAGTCAGCCGGAGCATCCTCACCGGCCAACCCAATCATGCTGAGATCGACATGGCTTCGCCAAAGAGGTTGTACACTTGTTGCATCTCTTTTTTACTCTACATGTTATATATATTGTCCACTGAGCACTCGTAGTAACGGGAAATACGATTATTTTATCCTACTATATGACAAGTAGTGAGGTACCAGGCAACTTAGCTATCCGTGATGGACTCTCTTGAACGCCATCATTATTTATCTCTGCGCGTTTGAGTTGTGCATTTGTCGATGGGCCTAGGAGTTGAGCTAGTATGGCAGTGGCCTGGGTCCAAAGTAATAGAAGTAGCACAAAAACATTTTTTTAGTGTAGGATTTTCCTTGCTCAAGCTTGCCTACTAGAATCGCCAGTGCTTGAAAGGAAAAGTGAATGAAAAACATAGGAATTGGAAAGTTTCCTATGGTACTACTTTTCATGAATTTGGTGCAAAGGAATGGAGCAAAGGAAAACAGTAGGATTTGTTCCTTTAGTGTCTCCTTGAAAGAAAACCCGTAGGAATTCTAATTTCCACTCTCCTCCTTTTCATATTCCTATTCATCAAGCACAAGACTAAGAGATAGTAGCATAATAGCATTATAACCGTACATTTTCTTGTGGTTTGACTTGATCTCACCATGCTTTTTTGCATCCTGTGATCTTTGAATTGTTGTGAATCAAACACGCAGATTGGCAGAAATCCTGTGTTTTTAAATTCTCTGTTTTGCACGTGCATTCCTATCCTATTCCTGTCTATTTCCTATCCCTACATTGTTAGAATCCTCAAATTCAAACAAGCCCTTACTCAATTACTTCTGTTACAAATATGTGTCAAAGAAAACCTTGTGTGGTTTGTCCTGCTCCTGCGGCGCTGTGTTCCACCCCAGCTTAGCTGCTCCAACGACGGAAGGGTTCACCACAGCAGGGATCCGCTCTCCAGACTGTCTTTCGTCGCCTCAGATCTTCTTCCCCGCCGCCGGCAGCCACGACAACTGCATTACCATCATCAACTGAGCAGATGACCTTGAGGACTACACGGGTCCGCAAGAGAGGTTGCACTCTTCCGTGTCTGCTTACGTTATGCGTCGCTTAATATGATGACATGCTACATTATCGTCGTGTTCACCTATTAGACTCCGAGTCAGGTCCAAACTAATGCTGAAACTTGAGTTTTTAAATGGTTGTGGGGTACATATTGGGGCAGCAATCAGTACTATCTGTCTACTATCTGTTTAATCTCCGGTGTCTACTATGAGTTTCATGTTGGGTGCAAACAAACATTAAAGGAGCCATTGTCTGTATTTTTAACTAAAGCTATTATCTGCCTGCTATCATTGGTTTTGGGTCTATCCACAATTTGCTACCATCACTCTGGATTTGTGCATGCACTCCTTACATAATATCACTATGTTTTATTCCTATGCATGCCAGTTATTGTACACAATGGAACTGATCATGTAGAGCAAAAGAGACGAGCCTTGCGTGGCAAAAAAAATCATGCAGACGTCGTTCCATGGTGGGAGCAAAGGCAGCCCCCCCTCCACCCATTTTGGATCGTAATCAAGAGGAAGATAACTGTTATGATGGGGATTCAGAAGGAGAAGACCACTCCTATTTACCCCATGAGGTCTTCGCTCTAACTTGGCATGCTGATGTTGGTAATATCATGCATATGGTGCCTTGCATTGCTTACTGTATACATTAAAGATGTCATCTTCTTAGTTTAGACATGCTTTGTGTCAATGCCATCTGTTTAGTTTCTTTATCGTATATGTGAATCCTGCAATGCCATCTTGTCTAGCCAGGCATCATATATGTGAATTTTGCAATGCTACCCTGGTTAGCCAGTTGTCTTATATGTGAATTATATCATGCCATCATTTTTTTATTACGTGTTAAATTTGTCAACAATTTTAGTACATTCAATTACTCTTCCTGTGCATCAGCCATTCGGCACGGTCATGGAAAAATCTGGAGTGGAAACAAGGTCTTCAGAGCAGATAATGCTATTTGATGAAGCGCATGTCTTGCTGGTTACCAATAGCTCCTCAGCGGAGGATTCAGAGATAGATGACCAGTCATATTTCCCCCCCCCCCCCGAGTTGCATGCCCTAACTTGGCAGGGTTATGTTGCTCATATCGTGCATATGGTATCTTGCATTGCTATGTCATTTGCTTAGTTTAGACATGCTCTGTGTGAATGCCACATGTTTAGTGTCTAATTACCATGTATGTGAATTATGCAATGCCATCTTGTTGCAAGACATTATATATGTGAATTATGCAATGTTATCTTGTTGCAAGGCATTATGTATGTGAATTCTGCAATGCCATGCTGTTTAGGCAAGCGTCATATATGTGAATCATATCATGCCGTATTTTTTTTGTATTTCTCATTTCTTTTGTCGACAATGTTTGTATATTCAACTGCTCTTCCTGTGCATCAGCCATTTGAATTGGTGATGGAGAAATCTAGAGTGAAAACAAGGTCTTCAGAGCAGACAATGCTACCTGCTGAAGCAGATATCTTGCTGGTTACAGATAGCTCTTCAGAGGAGGATTCAGAGGCAGATGACCAGTCCTATTATCCCCCTGAGGTGTATGCTCAAACTTGGCAGGGTTATATTACTCATATAATGCATATGTTGTATTGCAATGCTTAGTTTCTACATCATACACAATATTGAATGTCATCTCCTTAGTTGACACATCATATATGTGATTGCCCTTTGCTCACTTTCTTAGTATATAAATCATATATTTGAATTATGTCATGCCATGATGTTTACATAGACAACATGTATCTGAATTATGGCATGCCAACCCATTTTCTAAAGAGATAATATAGTTATATCATCTCATCCTGTTTACATAGTCATCATATTTTAAATTATGTCATTCTATCCGTGAATTATATCATGCCATCATGTTTCCATCGACGGCATGTTTGTGATTTATGGCATGTCAACCACTTTAATAGACACATCGTATAGTTATATCATGTCATCCTATTTACATAGTCATCATATTTTGAAGTATGTCATTCTATCTTGTTTAGTTCGCCATCATACATGTGAAATTGTGTCATGCTATCCTGTTTAATTAGCCATCATACATGTGAAATTATGTCCTGCTCTTCTGTTTGCTTAGACAACATAAATGTGAATTATTTCATGCCCTGTTTTCTTCCCTACTATCCATTGCACCTGTCTATCTTACAATGTCTGTACATTCAATTACTTTTCTTGTTTATCAGCCATTTCAATTGGAGGGAGTGATGGCAGTATCTGTGGGAGTAAAAACACGTCTTTAGAAAAGATCGTGCTACCTGTCGATGCAGATAGAACCACGGTTGTACTTGCCCAAGAACCAGCCCCACCACACATAACCCACACTCATGCAGATTGTACCCCTACCCAGTTGGACAAAGAACCAGCTACACCCCTTCTAACCCCAACCCCAGCAGATAGACACCCAGTTCCCGTTGACGCAGCACCGTCTCCACCACAGAGCACCCAAACACGAGTAGTTAGTAAGGCAACTGCAGTGCCCAAATCACGAGGACCACCACTCCAAACCCGAAGTCAACGCTCAAAGCAGAAGAAGAATTGTTATTAGGTCAGGTTACGTAGCTATGGTTCATACTATTTTGCTCTTGCATCACTATATTTACTGATACCAACTAATTTCAAATTTGAAGGATGCAATTAAAACTCCAATGGCGCAACAGGTATGTTTTAAACCTGTTTCTTCAACGTGTTTGGCTGTTTGCTATTGTAACTTGCTCTATGTTGATTTTAGTTTCAATTGAATAAACAGTTATGTTCTCATGCCATGCACATTACAAGTGTTGTTATTGTTGTGTAGTTTCCCATACTTATATTCTGTCTATGCTGCTTTGTCTTAGATAGATATGATTCGAACTGTATCTGTCTTGATTTGGCAACATAAACTAGAATGATATAGACCATACAGTGACCATACTACATAGATATATGTTTGTTTCATGCTGTTATCCTGTCCACCTTACTACTGAACTGGTTTACCAAAATGAGTTTCATATAATACATTGTAAACCTAAGATGTGTTTGTTTGTTTCTCTTTTAGAACGTGGATAAAATATTGGAGAAGAGTACCCTGTTATGCAATGGTAAAGGAAGTAATAAGGTTCAAGATAGTGAGACATCCCTGTTGGTCTCCAAGAAAGCTAATAAAAACTATATTGAAGACACTGAGACAACCCCAAAGTCATGTCTTGATGTAGTGTTCGAGTTACTCGCTACCACTGCTGGCACCAGCTCTTAGAACTCGTTGCCTGGATCAGTTCGGCTTCTTGAGTCTCAACTTCAAGTTAAAAGACATCGATCAGATGTTATGCGATAGGAAGCCAAAGGACTGAGGAAGTCCCTGCAGAATTCAGATGCATACTTTCTGGTGCAACAGCAAGTGCTAGAGGACTTAAGCGCCAAACAAGAGAAAGTTAATAAGCTTGCTAAGCATCTTGCCAGCATTATGGGTACCCAGGATATTGTTGATTGAGCTCTTCTGAAGTGGTTTTAGTTCTAGACTTGTTTTGTTGCGGCGTTTATATGCTGCTGTGTTCCCTATATTTGCACTGGTGGCGAACTTTGATACCCAATGGATGTAATATGTGTAATAGCCGTGATAGTCTAGTGTAAGTTGCTTGCTTATTTATTTCCTTGTTGTCTTGTTTATTTGTTTGCTTGTAGTCAGTGCAGTTCTTTTTCCGCGGTTTGCTAGTGGCTGCAATAACCTATTTTTTAAAACTAGGCCACAATAACCATGGGCTAATATTTACTGTAGTGACACTAGGCCTCCTACGGGCCGTAAAAACAGTGGGCCTTCTATGGGCCGTAGAAACAGTGGGCCTTCTACGGGCCGTAGAAACAGTGGGCCTTCTACGGGCCGTAGAAACAATGGGCCTTCTACGGGCCGTAGAAACAATGGGCCTTCTACGGATCGTATCATCAATGGGCCTTATACAGGCCGTATGGTCGATTGGTCAAACATGGGCCAAACAGACTGCATTCTGGCCATAAATGGGCTAGAGTTGGAATCGTTCGTTCATGGGCCGACCACAATGGGCCATCGTTAATAGGCCGTATTTGATGACGCTATGAAAACGTCCCAACGTATTAATGGACCACAAACGGGCCGACTGTAACCACAAGCCGAATTTGGTCGTTAGGGAGTCCTGGATAAGGGGGTATCCGGATAGCCGGACTATATGCTTTGGTCAGACTATTGGACTATGAAGACACAAGATTGAAGACTTCGTCCCGTGTCCGAATGGGACTCTCCTTGGTGTGGAAGGCAAGCTTGGCGATTCGGATGTAGATCTCCTTCTCTGTAAACTGACTCTGTGTAACCCTAGCTCCCTCCGGTGTCTATATAAACCGGAGGGTTTAGTCCATAGGACACAACAACAATCATACCATAGGCTAGCTTCTAGGGTTTAGCCTCTCTGATCTCGTGGTAGATCAACTCTTGTAATACTCATATCATCAAGATCAATCAAGCAGGAAGTAGGGTATTACCTCCATCGAGAGGGCCCGAACCTGGGTAAACATCGCGTCCCCAGTCTCCTGTTACCATTAGCGTTAGACGCACAATTCAGGACCCCCTACCCAAGATCCGCCGGGTTTGACACCGACGGTGCTTTCATTGAGAGTTCCTCTATGTCGTCGCTGTAAGGCTCGATGGCTCCTCCAATCTTCAACAACGTCATCCTGGGTGAGACTTTCCTCCCCGGATAGATCTTCGTGTTCGGCGGCTTCGCACTGCGGGCCAACTTGCTTGGCCATCTGGAGCAGATCGACAGCTACACCCCTGGCCATCAGGTCAGGTTTGGAAACCTAAACTATACTGCTGACATTCGCGGAGACTTGATATTCGACAGATTCGGGCCCATGTCAGGAGCGCCGAACGATCACAACGTGCATGACCTAGATCTGCCGTGGGACAGTATTCGGAACATCGCACCTGCTACGGCTCCGGACTTCGTTCCAGAGCACGTCGTGCCTTCCGAGGACGGGTGGATGGACCCCGCCTCAGAGGTCGCACACTCCTCGGCGTTGGAGCCGAACACAGGCTCCACTGCTAAGGAGATCTGTGTCTCCAGACCCCCGGACTTACCTTCGGTCGTAGGTCCCAGACCGCGTGCATCCATGCCCATCGAATCTGAATGGGCTCCAATAATGGAATTCACCGCCGCGGATATCTTCCAGCACTCCCCCTTCGGCGATGTGCTAAATTCATTAAGGTCTCTCACTCTATCAGGAGATTACTGGCCGAACTATGTTCAGCTCGAGTGGGAAGCAGGCGACAAAGAAATTCGTCGCCCACCCACCACCCACTTCATAGCCATGGTCGATCACTTGACCGACGTGCTTAACTTCGATTCCGAAGACATCGACGGTATAGACGATGATGCGGGAGAAGAACAGGAACCACCGCCCACAGGGCGCTGGACTGCCACCTCTTCATATGATATATATATATATATGGTGGACACTCCCAAAGAAAACAATGGCGATGAGGCAACAGGAGATAACCCCTCGGGGAAGAAATCAAAGCATGGGTGTCACCGGCGCTGCTCCAAGCCCTGCCACAACAACGCCCACACTGGAGAAGAAAATCCAGATGGTGCCAAAGAGGAATACAATCCTGATCAACCCACCTTCGAGCAAGCCGAACAGGAACACAGGCAAGTCAGCCCAGACGAACAGGCGACGGACGGATACTTGGAGGACAATAACTATATGCCCCCCTCCGAAGATGAGGTGAGCCTCGACGACGATGAATTCGGCATACCAGAGGATCCCATAGAGCAGGAGCGCTTCAAGCGCCGGCTTATAGCCACTGCAAGAAGCCTGAAAAAGAAGCAGCGGCAGCTCCAAGCTGATCAAGATTTGCTCGCAGACAGATGGACCGAAGTCCTGGCGGCCGAGGAATACGGACTCGAGCCCCCCATCAGGGGATACCCAAAGCACAAATCACTAGAAGAGGAGGCCGATGAGCCTGAACTTCCAGCACGGGATGAGGCTAACCGGCCACCTCGTGGCCGGGATAAAATGGCATATTAGGCCGGATACCAGCCCACACCCCCACGCCGGTTCACTACGGCCCGGGGCAATACACGGGACCTGCAGGACATATTGGAAAACAACGCAGGACAACCAAGATCGATCTACGGATCACGGGGGCGCGCCACAGCTCATGACGCAGATCGTCATATCCGATACAATACTAATAAATCCGGTCGGGCCGAACATAGCCGACCAGACCTAATCGGACTGCGTCACGACATAGCCCGGCAGAGAGGCGCTGCACACCCCCTCTGCTTCACTGATGAAGTAATGGAACATGAATTCCCAGAAGGGTTTAAACCCGTCAACATCGAGTCATACGATGGCACAACAGACCCCGCGGTATGGATCAAAGATTTCCTTCTCCACATTCACATGGCTCGCGGTGATGACCTACATGCCATCAAGTATCTCCCACTCAAGCTTAAAGGGCCAGCCAGACATTAGCTGAATAGCCTGCCAGCAAACTCCATTGGCAGTTGGGAAAATCTTGAGGATGCATTCCTTGATAACTTCCAGGGCACCTACGTGCGACCACCGGATGCTAATGACTTAAGTCACATTACCCAACATCCCAGAGAGTTAGCCAGGAAATTCTGGACTCGGTTCCTAACTAAAAAGAACCAAATTGTCGACTGTCCAGACGCCGAGGCCCTGGCAGCCTTTAAGCATAATATCCGCGACGAGTGGCTTGCCCGACACCTCGGTCAAGAAAAACTGAAGACCATGGCGGCCCTCATGACACTAATGACCCTCTTTTGCGCGGGCGAGGACATCTGGCTGGCTCGCAGCAACACCACGCCAGGAAACTCTGGCACTTTAGATATCCGTGACAGTAACGGAAAGCCACGGCGCAACAGACACAAGCATCGGAACAATGGTGACAATGTCGAGGATACAACAGTCAATGCCGGATTCAGCAACTCCAAATCTGGTCAGCGGAAGAAGCCGTTTAAAAGAAACAATCCGGGATCGTCCAGTCTGGACCGCATACTCGACCGCTCGTGTCAGATTCACAGCACCCCCGATAAACCAGCCAATCACACTAACAGAGATTGCTAGGTGTTCAAACAGGCCGGCAAGATAAATGCCGAGAACAAGGACAAGGGGTTGCACAGCGATGATGATGAGGAGCCCCGACGTCCGAACACTGGGGGACAGAAGAAATCCCCCCCCCCCAGGTGAAAACGGCGAACATGATCTATGCCACTCACATCCCCAAACGGAAGCGAAAGCGTGCACTTACGGACGTCTATGCGATGGAGCCCATTGCCCCAAAGTTCAACCCATGGTCATCCTGCCCGATCACCTTCGATCGTAGGGACCATCCAACCAGCATCTGTCATGGCGGCTCAGCCGCATTGGTCCTCGGTCCAATCATCGACGAATTCCACCTCACGCGAGTCCTCATGGACGGTGGCAGCAGCATGAACCTGCTTTATCAGGACACAGTGCGCAAAATGGGCATCGATCCGTCACAGATCAAACCCACCAAAACCACCTTCAAGGGTGTAATTCCAGGGGTAGAGGCCTGCTGTACGGGCTCAATAACACTGGAAGTGGTCTTCGGATCTCCGGATAACTTCCGAAGCGAGGACTTAATCTTTGATATCGTCCCTTTCCGTAGTGGCTACCATGCACTACTTGGACGAACTGCGTTCGCTCGATTCAACGCGGTACCACACTATGCATACCTCAGGCTCAAAATGCCAGGACCTCGCGGGGTTATAACAGTCAATGGAAACACAGACCGCTCCCTCCGTACGGAAGAGCACACTGCAGCCCTCGCGGCAGAAGTACAAAGCAGACTCCTTCGACAAACAGCCAATTCGGCAACGACAACCCCGAACACCGCCAAGCGAGTCCGGAGCACCCCGCAACAGGACCATCAGGCATGCCAGGAGCTCGATTAGCAATCCGGCCTCCACCCTAGCCCCATCCAAGCGGCGTTTGTGCCACGCGTACACAAATACGCGCTTAAAATACCATGGGCGTAGGTGGAGGCGAGACGACAATGCGGCCTGCAGTGCGGTTCAACCGCCATGAGGACCACATACCATTTTTTTTCTTTCTTTCAGGACCCTACTTTCGGGCAGCCCCTTTAGAGAGATCGGATAACCGGACTCATTACAGGAGGGAACACCAAGGAGGCAAGAGGCTTTTCACACAAGGGAGTACCCAGGTGGTCTCTATTAATGATCGTTATACCTGTTTTACATACCTGCACGCAGCCTGCCCTTGGATAGGACATGTCAAATGGTCCTGTTTGTTTTCGCTTAATGCATTAATTGTAAACATACGCCTTGACGTATTATACAAATAACAATGGGAAACGGTTTAACAGCGTCAACTTTTTACTAATATCCTCATATTTTCCCTTGAATATTTATATTGCATCCGTACACTTTGGTACGCTCAGTTTGCCAAGGGCTTCTTATCGAGCCCCATAATATGGCAAGAAAAGCCCGAACACTTTCGACAGTGCGGCACCCCGAACTTATAGCATTATATGCATCAGCTCCGAATCATGTCTTGGGTCAATAGTTGGGCTAGCCCGGCTCCCTTGTTTTGGTACCTTACGTTCTGTTATATCGGATAAGGTAGTGCAGGGAGAACTACTGCGATTGTGTCCCAGTTCTTCCGGACGAGCACCTCAGTAGAGAAAGCCGAAAACTAACCATCATGATGCGGCGAGAGCTGGTCGCTGTTCGCGAGGTACTAAATCCTTAAAGATTTTTTCCGCTTAAGGCGAGGAATCGGCCTTGCCCAATTTAGGCGTGCATAGCGCCCCAGTTCGGCCTTCCAAATACTAGGGGCTTCGCCAAAATTTAAAATTATAGACTTCTATGGCCAAGTGAGAGTTATAAAGCCGAGTAGTCCGATTGCCTTGTTCGCTGCGCTAAACACCTCCTTAAAGGACCAAGAATTTGGATAAAGAGTGTTTGGGTTTTCCACGAACACCCTAGTACTAGTTACAAGGGGGTGGAAGCGGACAACTGGCCTACTCTTAGATTTTGATAAATGGCCACAAAGAAGGTAATATTTTAAATCAAACAAAGTGTTATATAGCGCAAACAAACTTGTTCTCATATTACAAAGACGACATGAGTACATTCACTCAAAAATTATGTTCTTAGGACATTCATTTGCCAGAAGCCAAGCACCTTTCATAACGCCATCATAATATTTTTTGGGGTAGCGATGCTCCTTACCCTCCGAGGGTCCATCCTTCACGAGCTTCTCAGCATCCAGTTTGGCCCAGTGCATCTTCGCGCGGGCAAAGGCCCGTCGGGCACCCTCAATACAAACAGACTGCTTGATAACTTCTAGTCATGGACAGGCATGCACCATCCGCTTTATCAGGTCAAAGTAGCTGTCGGGTAGGGGCTCGCCAGGCCATATCTGGACTATGAGGTCCTTCATGGCCTGTTCAGCCGCATTGTGGAGTTCGACTAGTTGCTTCAGTTGGTCACTTAGAGGCATCGGGTGTTCGGTTCCAATGTATTGGGACCAGACCAACTTCTTCGTTGAGCTTCCCTCTTCAGCACGATAGAACTCCGCGGCATCCGAAATGCTGTGTGGCAGATCTGCGAAAGCCCCTGGAGAGCTCCGAATTTGTGTAAGTAACAGAAATGACTCCTACACATGCTTGATTTGCATAAAAAATGCCTTACCCTCCGCTATCTTCTTGGCCACCTGGATCTCCTGGAGGGCCTTTTGGGCTTCGGCCTTGGCGTCTATCGCACTCTAGAGGGCCTTCGCAAGCTCCGACTCTTGCGTCTTGAAGTCATGCTCCAAGGACTCGAATTTCTTGCCGAGCTCCTGGAGCTCTTGTTGTACCTATCCCACCCGAGCATCTTGCTTCTCGCGCTCGATGCGCTTCGTAGCCGCCTTGGCTTCGGCTGCGGACAATGCTTTCTTCATGGCCGCCACTTCGGTCGCGGTTCCTATCAAAAAACATGATGCTCTTTGTTAGCATCATCACTTTTTTCTCTTCTATACGACACCTGGACAGGGTTTCACTTACCTTTGTTCTCCTCGAGCTGCTTCTTCATGAGGCTGAGCTCTTCTTCAGCCTGCCCCAGTTCACGCTTGAGTCTGGCAACCTCAGCCGTGCGCGCAGCGGTGGTCACCAACAATGCATGTTTGTTCACATAGACAAGTATTGTTAGCTTCCTGTGGTTTTTTAGTTGACCCTCCGTTTGGCTTTTTCTCCCAAACACCAACCAGAGTATCAGGGGCTACTGTCTATCTGGTGATATTTCCTCACACTTTTTCGTTACTTACCTCAAAGCCTGTTAGTAGGCTGGTGCAGGCTTCGGTCAATCCGCTCTTGGCGAACCGAACCTTCTCAATCACCGTACTCATAAGAGTACGGTGCTCATCATCGATGGAAGCGCCTCGAAGCACTTCCAGCCAATTATCTGATGCCCCCGGCTGGGCGGAGGTCATCGGCACGGCCGGCTCGCTCTCCTTCGCGAGGGGCTGCCTTCTGGAATCCGGAACCTATGGAGGCTCCGGTACAGTAACCGGCTGGGAGCCAGACTTGTTGTGGCTCCCGTCAACATAATCCATGGGGGTCTTACCCCCCATGTGCCCGGCGTATGGGATTTCGCCTTGGGGCGTCTCCGGAGTCGTCGCCTCCTGCTTTGGAATCCTTCGAGACAACACCTTGGTGTCATCCGCAGGTCGTGGGGAGGTGGCTGTTAGGAGTGAATTCATCTCCGACTCGCCCAGAGACTCCTCCGAAGAGGACACCCCAAGATTGGACCCAGCCGGACTACATATATGTGTTCGGCATTATTGCAAGCCATAAGGTCAAAGTCACACAAAAAATATTACAGAGTGCCGATACTTACGACCTCGCCCGGGGCTTGTCCCTGGGCTGCCACTCCTCGTCGCTATAAGCAGCAGTTGAGGAGTGATCTAGAAGGGACGCCTTTCCCTTCTTCAGCGTCCCGGCCTCCCCTGACGGGGCAGCCTTCCTTTTCTTCTCCTCCCTAGTACAGGGAGGGGGCATTTCTTCATGTTTCCCCCCGTCTTCAGGAGGGGGGGGGGAATCTTCCTCATCATCTTTGGATAATGACTCTATCACGGCCCTGCGCTGGAGACCTTTTCTAGTCCCTGCAGCCGCCTTCTTGGACCCTTCGGCCCCCTCAGTTGAGGCAGCCTTCCTCTTTTCCTCCTCCCCTTCGTGGGAGGAGTGCGCCTCATCATCTTCTGGTGAGGCGTCTGGTGCGGCCTCGCGCCGGAGACCCTTCCGGGTCCCCGTGGCCTTCTTCTCGGCCTTTTTCTCCGGCACCTTGTAAGGCACTGGAACCAGCATCTCCGCTAGGAGTGCGTCTACTGGGTCCTTAGGCAACGGAGCCGGACAATCAATCCGCTCCGCCATCTCCACCAAATCCGGTTTGGTCAGCATGGTGACTTAAAAATCCCCCCACGAATGTACTAGGAAAGGAACATCTTGTAATAGTCCGAGGACTTACCGGACTAGCGAGGCGCTTTGCGCTAAGCCCACGGTCCTCGGAAAGGGGAGGAGGAACTTCGCCGGTCTTTAACAACACCTTCCAGATTTCTTTGTGCGTCATGTCGAAGAGCTCCAGCAGCATCTGGTGTTCGGCCGGGTCGAACTCCCACATATCAAATGCCCATCTTTGACACGGGAGAATTCGGCGAATGAGCATGACCTGGACCACGTTGACAAGCTTTATATTCTTGTCCCTCATACTTTTGATGGAGGTCTCGAGTCCGTTCAGCTCCGTGGGTTCACCCCAGGCCAGGCCCTTCTTTTCCCAAGAAGTGAGCCGCATGGGGATTCCGGATCTGAATTTGGGGGCCGCCGCCCAGTTGGCGTCACGCGGCTCGGTGATGTAGAACCACCCTGATTGCCACCCTTTTATGGTCTCCACGAAGGAGCCGTCGAGCCATTTGACGTTGGGCATCTTGCCCACCATGGCGCCTTCGCACTCCGCCTGTTGGCCGCTCACGATCTTCGGCTTCACGCAGAAGATTTTCAACCACAGGCCGAAGTGAGGCTTAATGCGGAGGAAGGCCTCGCACACGACGATGAACGCCGAGATGTTGAGAACTAAATTCGGGGCTAGGTCGTGAAAATCTAGCCCGTAGTAATACATGAGCCCGCGGACGAACGGGTGGAGTGGAAATCCTACTCCGCGGATGAAGTGAGGGAGAAATACTCCTCTCTCCCGAGACTTTGGGGGTGGGGTGATCTATCCCTCTGCTGGAAGCCTGTGCGCGATGCTCTCAGCCAGGTATCCGGCTGCCCGAAGCTTGGTAATGTCCTCCTCTTTGACAGAGGAGGCCATCCACTTGCCTCCCGCTCCGGACATGCTACGGTCCTACGGAGAAGGTGAGAGCTTGGGCGCTGGAGCTCGAGAGTGCGAGAACAGATGAGTGAAGGAGGAAGAAGGCGTGGGTGAAGACGGGAGATCCTTGTCCCTTTATAAAGGCGGTGCAGAATGTGCACCTCCCCACTTGCCTCTCGAAATCATTTATTTTCCAAGCGCCTCGATTGATGGTGCTGGTTGGGTTACCCATACCCGTATTGATGGAGATCCCGTGATAAGGGGACACGATCTCTGCTTTGACAAGACGTGCCAAAGAAACCGCCTCGCGGTGTGTGTGGGAGATGGATGTGAAAAGCGGTTCGAATAATGACTGGACCATGGCGTGCTGTCACGCTACGAAGGGCTATCAGCAGATTAGATTCATGGATTATTGTTCTCTCTACGACTGTATGTGAAGAGCCGGACACGGTCCTTGTGTTGGGAATATATCTTGGAGTATTCGGAGATGGAACCCGCCTCGCAATGCCGAAGACAATCTATGCGTCGGACTCATCGTCATTGAAGCCTGGTTCAGGGGCTACTGAGGGAGTCCTGGATAAGGGGGTATCCGGACAGCCAGACTATATGCTTTGGCCGGACGACTATGAAGATACAAGATTGAAGACTTCGTCCCGTGTACGGATGGGACTCGATCTCCTTGGCGTGGAAGGCAAGCTTGGCGATTCGGATGTAGATCTCCTTCTCTGTAAACCGACTCTGTGTAACCCTAGCTCCCTCCGGTGTTTATATAAAACCAGAGGGTTTAGTCCGTAGGACACAACAACAATCATACCATAGGCTAGCTTCTAGGGTTTAGCCTCTCTGATCTCGTGGTAGATCAACTCTTGTAATACTCATATCATCAAGATCAATCAAGTAGGAAGTAGGGTAATACCTCCATCGAGAGGGCCTGAACCTGGGTAAACATCGTGTCCCTAGTCTCCTGTTACCATTAGCCTTAGATGCACAGTTCGGGACCCCCTACCCGAGATCCGCCGGTTTTGACACCAACAGGCCCACAAGCAGAAAATGACAGTAACGGGCCATAAGTAAACGAATGCTGGAAATGAGCCCAAGAATAAATGGGCTCTGAGAAGGCCGAAAGATAACATGGGCTGGAAACGGCCCAACGGAATAACGGGCCGTTAATGGGTATAAAGTGATACACTGTTCTTTACAGGCCAGTTTCACCACGGGCCGTTAATGGCTGTAAAGTGATACACTGTTTGTTACGGGCCAGTTTCACCATGGGCCGTTAATAGGCCAAGAGTTACATAGGGCCTCATATGGGCCGAAAGACGTCATGGGCCATACATGGGCCAGAAGTGAAAACAGGCTGGAATCATATTGGATGGCCCAGATGACGCTACTGGGGCTAATTCGAATAGGGCGTAACGGGCCTTGGGTTAGCAGGCTGTAAATGGGCTATATGCGAACAGGCCATGAACAGGCTTTCCATGGGCCGGCCCGCGACCTTTTGACCAAGTCAAACGGGCCGGCCTTTTCACAGGAATGGGCCTCTATTGGGTCGTGCCACGTGTCGACGTATCATAGGTGCCTTCTGTCCAATGAGTGGATAACATCTGTCCCAGCAATGAGCCGACACGTGTTTCCTCCAGCCAATGATGATTTTACACGCGGAAAATCCCCATTGGTCGGGGCTGTTAATGGGTTATCGGATCCAAAACCCGACCCGATAGCTTAACGGCATTCCGTTACGGTGGATGCCATGTGTCGGTCACCCTTGACGAAAGCACTTATGTGACGCGCGATTTATCGTCATGGAAGTGGACACTTCCGTGATGATAATTTTGGTAATGTCATGGAACACTTCTATGACAGCACAGGTATGACTATCTTGATTCTGTCATAAAATCGTCATGGATGTACATGCATGACAGAAAACGCGACCTACTGTGACAAACACGTATCATCACGGAAGTGTATTTTTCTTGTAGTGTGAAGTTCAATCATGCCCTTAATTATTTTGACAATACACTTATAGAGGACTAATATATTTCTAAGATGATGGACCCCCCTCCCGCGCTAATGACTCGAGACATGTGTGACAAGGGAAACAAGCGTACATTGTTCCTTACATTCTTTGAGTTATAAAGATCCCACACTGTTAAAACTAGATCACCGAGGTTTGCGAAAGATTTGCTCAAGTCAAAATCATCACTAGATGCCAATCCTACTAAAAGTACAATCCTATACATGAGAAGGGAAAGAGTGACAAGTTATCACATGGCCGAACTATCCGCTAGAATGGAAAACATACTCAAGAGCCATAGAACGTAGACAGACGCTAGCTGGACTATTTGGGCGGTTGAAAGGGCATTTATGCCCTTAATTATTTTTCGTACTAAGGGCAACATAATTTGTGATCAAACCTCATGCTTGAAGTGTATAAATAGTGTCGTCGCATCATAAAGAGAAGCATAGATGGTTGGTCCCCACAAATTTTGAAAAGGGAAAATATGCTTTTGTCGATGAATTTTATGTTTCATTTCAGTCGGTAGGGCAACTGCACTATTAAGATGGCGTACACCTCAGAGATATTGCGGGAATCATCTTAGAGAGAATGTTGTCGTGGTACTAAGACTGACAGTAAGAGTAGGGGGTACGTATGAGGAGGCAAGGTCCTAGCTACGGTGAGGTTGTACGCAAGTGTTTATGAGTTCAGGCCCCTCTCGGAGGAGGTAAAAGCCCTATGTCTCGGTGCCTGGGGGCGGTCGACTGGATTATAATATGCGTGTGTGTTACAGGGGGTGCGAACCCTTGTCCTAGAGGAGGGGGTGGCTTATATAGAGTGTGCCAGGACCCCATCCATCCTCCATTACAGAGAGCTCAATGTACATAAAGAGAAGGTGTTACTGATAATGCTAGCTATAAAGTGCTATTAATGCCTTTAAAGACTACGGAGTGAATGCTTGACCGTTGCTGTCCTGTGCGGCTCCTGGTCTTCATAGGTCGAGTGGTTTCTTGTATGGTCAAGTGATGTCGGGAAGGAGGGGTGCCCGAGTGATATGACTGGTCGAGTGGATTGCACTCGACGTCTTCAATTGGTATTCTCTGCTGTCTCTGGGGTGCCTTTGCTTCTAGGGTAGTGACTTTAGGTAGGGTGTATAGGTCAGGCTTGTGACCCTACCCTAGGTCTATATCCTCATCATTAGGCCCCGAATGGATTAAGGTTCGAGTGAAAAGAAGGTGGAAGTCAATCTTGCCTTGACTGCTGTGCTCTATAAAGACTTGAGTTGGTCCGGAAGCTTATGTTGAAACTGCAGCTTTGTTTCAGTCGCCTCGATCAATTCAGTAAGTCGTCGAGTGAGATTACAACGCCACCTTGTCGAGTGTTCCTTTTGCTGCGAGATCTTCGGCGTGATTGGTTACGGCGTGTTCCGGATATCGTGGGATTCGAAATTTGGGGAAGCACGCGAGGCACCGTAGTGAGCAGGATGGATAGATGGAGGCGCCTCGATCTCCATGCAATCTTTTTCGCAATGTACCGAGCGCGCGATTGTTGCGGGATTTGACAGGATCACCTGGACCCACCCGTCATTCACTCGGAAATGGCTCTTTATAAGGTGTCGGGTCCGAGGCGTTTGCACTGTGTGCTCCCTTTTCCCCCAATCTCCTCTGCCTCTCCGCTGATCTCTTCTCCTCCGCTCTCGACACCGCTGCGCTGCCACCATGGTGAAGGACAAGATGGCGGCACTGGAGCGCGCGAAGAAGGCGACGGGGACGGCGAAGGGTAAGAAGACGGCCCGGGGGTCGTCGTCGAGGTCCGGGTTGCCGGCGGGTTGGATCCAGGGCGATTGGATCTGATCTTCACTCCGGCCGGAAGATTTGGAGGAGCTGGCGAAGTCTGGATTGATCACCAACGGGACTATGAGGTTGCCGGAGGGGGAGACGGAACCTCAACCGCGACAGGGTGAGTGCGTTCTGCTCGCCACTCATGTTGACCATAGTTTCTCTCTCCCCCTGCACCCTTTCTTCCGAGGCTTCTTAAACTTTTTCGAAGCCCAACTCCATCACTCCTCTCCCAACACTATTACATATCTTATTGCGTTCGTGTCCATGTGTGAGAACTTCCTGGGTTGCCGACCGCACTGGAGTCTTTTCAAGCACATCTTCACCATCCGCTCTCAGTTAGTGAAAAAAGCGAATTCGAGTGACGAGAGAACACATGTTATCCAGATGTGTTGGGGTTTGGGTATCCAGAAGAGAAAAAGGAGTTCTTTTCCTTCCATGACACTTCCTGAGTCGGTCAGAGGCTGGCAATCGACCTGGTTCTACTGCCAGGACATTGTGACCCCAGGCCAATCGACTGGACTTCCCCCTTTCACTTTAGATCATGTCCAACAAACTTCTCCACTGAAAGTGACCTCTGCGGAGAGGGTGGAAACGGACATGCTGGTCGAGAGAGTAGTTCAGTTGATTAATTAGGGCGTGACTGGCATGGACTTGTTGGAGGTGTTTCTCAGTCGATGCATCCAGCCGCTTCAGGCTCGGGACCACTTGATGTGGATGTACTCTGGTGCCAATCACACCGCTCGGGTTCATCCGGAGGAGGTCCCGACCAAAACGGTGGCCATGTGGTTGAAGAGTATTACAGGAAACAAGGACAACCCCAGGGGAGCTAGGAGAGTCGACCCATTCAGCGACAGCAATCAACCAGATAAGGTTTGACCTTTGCTACCGACTATTTTCCTGTGCGTCTTGTATCTGTCTCTGAATCCGACTGATATTTGTTCGACTCTTTGTTTTGTAGATTTACACTGAGATGTACTCTATGCCCAATGGTCAGCAAACTCTGGAGCAGGACCAGGAGGGGGAGGACAGCGCGGACGAGAGCGGTGACTGGCAGTCTCCAGAGGATGATGATGAGGAGGAGAGCGACGAGTCACACAACGACGAGGGGGTCGACTCGCTACCATGCTCGGAGCATCGATCCAAACTCCTTCATGATCCAGCGGGCGGGCGCGGCAAGACCGCGGCTCCCAGCACCCAAGCACAAAAATGCACTCGGACATCGACTCCGGAGCCGACGGAGAAGGTCGCCAAGCAGCCCAAGGTCGTGCCTTCGGAGGCTCGGAGGACCTTCCCAAGATCAAGATGGATGTTCCCCTCGCCTCTGGGTGAGTGCTCTATCTTTCTGTGTTTCCCTCTTCCGACTGATCTTTCTGTTTTTACCGTGTGGATTATGAACTTTTTTAGCCCCGCAACTTCTGTGACTAACATGGATGTTGACAAGGCCCCAGGGGATGAGGAAACCGATGACGCGACCACTTCCAAAGCTGGTAGGCCCTTTTCATCTTGAATTTAGTCTGTCAACTGATTTGTTGGTCGACTGAGCTCTTGGGATTGTTTGTGTTGCAGCTCCGCGGGACGTCATTACCCTTCCGAACGATAAAGACGAAGAAGTGCCTCTGAGAGAGAGAAGGAGGAGGGGCAGGTCCTCAAGCGGGAAGGCGAATGAAGGACCGGTGCTTGAGACAGTGGTCGAGCGATCCGGAGATCTGACTTGGACTAGCGTCACTTTCGCTAATCCGCTGTCGACTGACCGTCCATCAGGGTCAACTGCTCAGGCCCCTACCGCTCTAGTACAACTCCATGCAACTGATCCCATGGCTGCTCTGACCGCGTTGCCCTCATCACTCTTTGCTATGTACCAGACTCTGAACGATCCACCGAGTGCTGCCAGGGAGGCTCTTCTCGAGGTGAATCTTGTGATGGAGCAGATGAAAGTGGTGCATGAGGCCAGTCAGGTCGCCTACAATGCCACTACTGCTCTGCAAGCGAATGTCAAGGTTAGTTGATTTCCGACTGATCTTTTGAGCAGTGATAGTTGCAACTGTCGCTTCATTCCCCATACGATGTCCTTGGATGAGTGTTCTGGAACCTTTAATGTGCATCTATGAGTCTGCATTTCTCATCCGACCACCCACTCTGGTGTTTTCTGTAGTCAGACTGAATAGCTTTTCCACTTGAGTCGACTAGGTTGAGTCGAGTGTTTCTCTGAACAAGTGGGGGCACTCATAGTGCACCCACTGGGTGTAGTCCCCGAGACCACGGCCGACTGCTGGTAGTCGGCTGGGGTCTGAGAATCGCTTCTTCTTCTTTTCTTTTCTTTTCTTTCTTTTTTTACTCATGCTGGGCATACCATGCCGAGTGTAAAAACAAACCAGTGGGGGCACGCTAAGTGCAACCACTAGGTGTAGTCCCCGAGACTAGTATTGAATGTTTCATTCGGCAGTAGTTTTAAAGCAACTTTCACTGAGACTGACTTTTGTTCTTGCCGACTGACTTATCTTTTTTGCTGACTGCAGAAGTCTTGTGATCTTGGGGCTCAACTTTCTGAGTTGAATAAGAAGCAAATCAGCGTTACCCTTGATCTGGAACTGGCTAAGAAGAACCTCAAAAAGGCCCAGGACGAAACAACTATTATGGGGGGTAACCACTCAGAACCTTTCACCTTGTGATTCTCCCATTCTCCTTTTCCAGTCTCTTTGAACTGAGTGATTCCACTCGAGCAGATGTGCATAGTGAAAACCGTCAACTTCAAGCTCGTCTGGAGAATGTTATTTCTCTAGAGAAAATGAAGCAGGCTCTAGAGAAGAAGGACATGGACCTTGTTGCAGCCCAGAAGGAGGCGCGAGAGAAAAAAGCGCTTGCGGACAAGAAGCTGGCTTCAGTCGGCAAGTTAGAAGACGAGATCGCGCAGCTGAAGAAACACAAGGAGAGCTTGACTGCTGAAGTGGGGAACCTCAAAGCCAAACAGGGCGAGTTGGAGTCGTATATGGGGCTGCTTGCTGTGAAGCTGGTCGTGAAGCTTGAAGGTATTTCCCTTTGTTCGACTTATTTGAGGCGTCGACTGACCCATCTTGTTGAACTGTCGACTTACTACTCTTCCGACTGCGCAGAGCTTTGCCGGGACTTTGAAGCAAAAACTGGGCGGGTCATGACAGGTCTCGATCCCATAAACTGCCTCGTCAAAGACGATGTTGTGATGAATGTGTTGCGGCTGGAGTCTCATTTGGACAGCACCGTGGACTACCTTGCTCGATTGAAGCCCGCGATGACGCGGGTTGATGCTGAACTCTAGCCTCAGGCGGAACTCTTGTGGGATCTCGAGTCTTTGATGACTCAACTGAATCAAATCACTGGTCGAGTGCAGGAATGGAAGAAGTCATCCACTCGGCGTGGTGCTGACGTTGCTCTGTCACTGGTCCGAGTGCATTGCAAGGACGTCAAAGAAGACAAGCTGGCAGCCCTCAAGGTTGCTAACAAAAATAAGCTTAACTTCCAGTCTTTTATGGACACCTTCCTTGATGCCACCACTCGCATCACAGACAGCATCAACCTCGACAACTTCATCGAGCCAGCAAGTCCTCCTCCTGCCGAGTGAACAAACATTATGCCCTACCCTTCATTTGCCTCGGGATGCCGAGTGGTTATGTAACTGTTAAACTCTTTCGAGCTTGATGCCCGTGCACTTCTGCCCGTTGTGGTTCCGAAATTTTGAGGGATTTATCTGAACTTTGTTTTCGTTGAACATCTTGGCTCTTGCTCTTGTTGCTTCCGAGTGTTTTCTGATTCTGAACCGATTTGTCCTTGATGACGTGCTTAGTCGACACCTCATCATCCTTGCGGATCAGGATGGAGCGTACATTGTACTTGTGGCGCAGCTCGGACGCGGTGTTCAATCGACACCTCGTCGTCCTTGCGGATCGGGATGGAGCACACATTGTACTTGTGGCGTAGCTCAGGGGATCTTTCGTGACTTAGGCAATTACAGGGTCGCAGCTCAGCCCCCGATTGGGAGGATTGCTCTCCACTCAGAATGTTTTTAACTTAGGCGATTACGGGGTCGCAGCTAAGCCCCCGAGTGGGAGGATTGCTCTCCACTCAGAATGTTTTTAACTTAGGCGATTACAGGGTCGCAGCTAAGCCCCCGAGTGGGAGGATTGCTCTCCACTCAGAATGTTTTTAAATTAGGCGTTTACAGGGTCGCGGCTAAGCCCCTGAGTGGGAGGATTGCTCTCCACTCGGAATGTTTTTAACTTAGGCGATTACGGGGTTGC
>NC_041391.1:78261961-78287893 GCF_002162155.2 Triticum dicoccoides
GATTACGGGGTCACAGCTAAGCCCCCGAGTGGGAGGATTGCTCTCCACTTGGAATGTTTTTAACTTAGGTGATTACGGGGTCGTAGCTAAGCCCCCGAGTGGGAGGATTGCTCTCCACTCGGAATGTTTTGAACTTAGGCGATTACGGGGTCGCAGCTAAGCCCCCGAGTGGAAGGATTGCTCTCCATTCGGAATGTTTTTAACTTAGGTGATTACGGGGTCGCACCTAAGCCCTCGAGTGGGAGGATTGCTCTCCACTCGGAATGTTTTTAACTTAGGCGAATCAGATTCACAGCTAAGCCTCTGAGTGGGAGGATCGCTCTTCACTCGGAATGTTTTTAACTTAGGCGAATCAGATTCGCAGCTAAGCTACCCACTGGGGGTTTTTAGACACAAATGTTTATGGGAAAGTGAGCATTATGATACTGAAAAAATCTGGTCTTTGGAAAGCAAACTGAAATACTTATATTACAACTCGTCAGGTCGAGTGATCTATGTGTAGAAGTGGTGGAGCAGCTCTACGTTCCATGCATGTGGCTCATCTATCTTCTTGGCTATGTTGTACATGTGGTAAGCTCTGTTGTGAAGCACCTTGGTGATGATGAAGGGGCCTTCCCAGGCCGGAGCAAGCTTGTGAGACCATTTCTGATCCACTCGAAGTACCAGTTCTCCTTCTTGGAACGCTCGTCCTCTGATATTTCAGGCATGGAATCGACACAGATCTTGTTGGTAGATGGTCGACCGAATCAAAGCCATCTCACGCTCTTCTTCCAAGAGATCAATGGTGTCTTCTCGTGCTTGTTCTGCTTCAGCTTCTGTGAATAGTTCCACTCGGGGGGCATTGTGCAGCAAATCACTCGGAAGTACAGCCTTGGCACCATACACCAAGAGGAAAGGAGTCCGGCCAGTCGATTGATTCGGCATTGTTCTCAGCCCCCACAAGATGGACGGCAACTCTGTTACCTAGGCTCCAGCAGCATGCTTGAGGTCATGCATTAGGCGGGGTGAGGGAGTCCTGGACTAGGGGGTGTCCGGATAGCCAGACTATCATCATCGGCCGGACTCCAAGACTATGAAGATACAAGATTGAAGACTTCGTCCCGTGTCTGGATGGGACTTTCCTTGGCATGGAAGGCAAGCTTGGCGATACGGATATGTAGATCTCCTACCATTGTAACCGACTCTGTGTAACCCTAGCCCTCTCCAATGTCTATATAAACCGGATGGCTTTAGTCCATAGGATGAACAACAATCATACCATAGGCTAGCTTCTAGGGTTTAGCCTCCTTGATCTCGTGGTAGATCTACTCTTGTAATACCCACATCATCAATATCAATCAAGCAGGATGTAGGGTTTTACCTCCATCAAGAGGGCCTGAACCTGGGTAAAACATCGTGTCCCTTGTCTCTTGTTACCATCCGCCTAGATGCACAGTTCGGGACCCCCTACCCGAGATCCGCCGGTTTTGACACCGACATTGGTGCTTTCATTGAGAGTTCCTCTGTGTCGTCACCGATAGGCTCGATGGCTTCTTCGATCATCAACAACGATGTAGTCCAGGGTGAGACTTTTCTCCCTGCACAGATCTTCGTATTCGGCGGCTTTGCACTGTGGGCCAATTCGCTTGGCCATCTGGAGCAGATCGAAAGCTACGCCCCTGGCCGTCAGGTCAGATTTGGAAGTTTGAACTTCACGGCTGATATCCGCGGAGACTTGATCTTCGATGGATTCGATCCACAGCCGAGTGCGCCGCACTGTCACGATGGGCATGATTTAGCTCTACAGCCGGACAGTGCCCTGGAGGCCGCACACGAGCCCGCTCCGGCCCTCGATTCGGAGCTGGCTGCGCAGATCGGGGACGGGTGGCTAGACACCGCCTCGGGGACTGCAACCTCTATGGTGATGGAGCCGAATACTGGCCTTGTCACTTGTGAAGCTCATGACTCCGAGGTGCCGGACTCCTCGCCGGACTCCGAACCTCCCGCGACCCCTCCAATCGAATCCGATTGGGCACCGATCATGGAGTTCACCGCTGCGGACATCTTTCAACACGCACCTTTCAGCGACATCTTGAGTTCGCTAAAGTATCTCTCATTATCAGGAGAGCCCTGGCCGGACTGCGGTCAGGACGGTTGGGATGCGGACGACGAAGAAATTCAAAGCCAACCCACCACCCACTTAGTAGCCACTGCCGACGATCTAACCGACATGCTAGACTTCGACTCCGAAGACATCGACGGTATGGACGACGATGCCAGAGACGACGAAGAACCAGCGCCTACTGCGCACTGGAAAGCCACCTCATCATATGACATATACATGGTGGATATCCCAAAGGATGGGAATGGCGAAGGAACAGCGGAGGATGACCCCTCCAAGAAACAGCCCAAGCGCCGGCGTCAGCGGCGCCGCTCTAAATCCCGCCACAGCAAGAATGGAGATTCCGGCACCGGAGATAATAATACCCCAGACAGTGCCGAAGACAACCCCCTCCAGCAAGATTTAGCACAGGAGGACGGAGAAGCCAGCCCTCATGAGAGAGCGGCAGACGAAGAGGTAGAGGATGATAATTACATGCCTCCCTCCGGAGACGAGGCAAGCCTCGATGACGATGAATTTGTCGTGCCTGAGGATCCCGTCGAACAAGAGCGTTTTAAACGCAGACTTATGGCCACGGCAAACAGCCTCAAGAAAAAGCAGCAACAGCTTAGAGCTGATCAGGATCTGCTAGCCGATAGATGGACTGAAGTCCTTGCGGCCGAAGAGCATGAGCTCGAACGCCCCTCCAAAAGCTACCCCAAACACAAGCTGCTCCCCCGATTAGAGGAGGAGGCATATAAACCTACATCACCAGTGCACAATACGGCTGACCGCCACCCTGTGGCCGCGACAGAGAGGCCTCTACGCCCTCCACTAGAACCGTACCCCAGCATCGCTCGAAAAGCACAAGGTCACAGGGGAACGCTCTGGACTTGCGAGATATATTGGAGGATAAGGCAAGACAATCAAGATTGATCTACGGATCACGTGGGCGCCCCACGATACGTGACGACAACCGTTGCGCCAGACACAGCAAGTCCGGCCGGGCCGAACACAACAGACAAAGCTCTCTCGAGCTTCATCGTGATATAGCCCCATACAGAGGCGCCGCACACCCACTATGCTTCACAGATGAAGTAATGGATCACCAAATCCCCGAAGGGTTTAAACCTGTGAATATTGAATCTTATGATGGCACAACAGACCCCGTGGTTTGGATCAAAGACTATCTCCTTCATATCCACATGGCCCGCGGTGATGATCTTCACGCCATCAAATACCTCCCACTCAAGCTTAAAGGACCAGCTCGGCATTGGCTTAACAGCTTACCAACAGAATCAATTGGGTGTTGGGAGGACCTGGAAGCCACATTCCTTGATAACTTCCAGGGCACGTATGTGCAACCACCAGACGCTGATGACCTAAGCCATATAATTCAGCAGCCAGACGAATCGGCCAGAAAATTCTGGACACGGTTCTTAACTAAGAAAAATCAAATCATCGACTGTCCGGATGCGGAGGCCCTCACGGCCTTCAAACATAACATCCGTGACGAGTGGCTTGCCCGGCACCTGGGACAGGAAAAGCCGAAATCCATGGCAGCCCTCACATCACCCATGACCCGCTTCTGCGTGGGAGAGGACAGCTGGCTAGCCCGCAGCAACAACCTCAGCAAAAATTCTGGCAGTCCGGATATCAAGGACCGCAATGGCAGGTTGCGTCGCAACAAGAACAAACGCCGCATTAACGGCGACAATAATGAGGATACGGCAGTCAATGCCGGATTCAGAGGCTCTAAACCCGGTCAGCGGAAAAAGCCATTCAAAAGAACTACTCCGGGTCCGTCCAATTTGGACCGAATACTCGATCGCTCATGCCAGATACACGACACCCCCGAAAAGCCAGCTAACCACACCAACAGGGACTGTTGGGTATTCAAGCAGGCAGGCAAGCTAATTGCCGAAAACAATGACAAGGGGCTGCATAGCGATGACGAGGAAGAGACCCGACCGCCGAACAATAGAGGACAGAAGGGTTTCCCCCAACAAGTGCGGACGGTGAACATGATATACGCAACCCACATACCCAAAAGGGAGCGGAAGAGTGCACTCAGGGATGTATACGCGATGGAGCCAGTCGCCCCGAAGTTCAACCCATGGTCCTCCTGCCCGATCACTTTTGATCGAAGGGACCTCCCCACCAGCATCCGCCACAGCGGATTCGCCGCATTGGTTTTAGACCCAATCGTCGATGGATTTCACCTCACCAGAGTCCTGATGGACGGTGGCAGCAGCCTGAACCTGCTTTATCAGGATACAGTGCACAAAATGGGCATAGACCCCTCAAGGATTAAACCCACAAAGACGACCTTTAAAGGCGTCATACCAGGTGTAGAGGCCAATTGCACAGGCTCAGTTACACTGGAAGTGGTCTTCGGATCCCCGGATAACTTCCGAAGCGAGGAGTTAATCTTCGACATAGTTCCGTCCCGCAGCGGCTATCATGCTCTGCTCGGACGTACCGCGTTTGCAAAGTTCAACGCGGTGCCGCACTACGCATACCTCAAGCTCAAGATGCCAGGCCCTCGAGGAGTCCTCACGGTCAACGGAAACACTGAACACTCTCTCCGAACGGAGGAACATACAGCGGCTCTCGCGACAGAAGTACAGTGCAGCCTCTTAAGGCAATTCTCGAGTCCGGCCGTTAAGCGACCGGACACGGATAAACGCGCCCGGAGTAACCTACAACAAGACCACCTGGCACGTTCCGAGCACGCGTAGCAAGGCGGCCCCAACCCCAACCCCTGCAAAATTGCAAGACTGGTCCTTCGCGTACATCATTACACTCTGAAGATACCATGGGCATAGGGGGAGGGGCACGACCACGATAGGCCCAGAATGCGGCTTAACCACACCAGGGGCTCTCAAGTGTGTCGTTCTTTTTTCTCTTTTTCTTTCTTTTTTTTACCCACAGGACTCCGTTCATCAGAGGCCCTGTCCGGCAGTAGACCTGCCGAACTCACGATGCAACAGCCAGGGAAGGAGAAAGGCTATGATGAATATCCAGGTGGTCTCCATTACGAGCATTAAATCTGTTTTATACACCATTCCGCAGCCTACCCCTGGAGGGGGACATGTTTAATAGTCCCATCCCTTGCTTACCGCACTATTTGTATCATTCTGCATTCACGGCAGTATTTCTTGAATAAACAATGCAGCACCTTTTTGCTTATAATTGCATTTCTTTCTTATACATATGTTCATTTATGACATGTTGCATCCATACACTTTGGTACGGCTAAATACACCAGGGGCTTATGTTTCCCGCATCATGGTGTGATAAGTCCGAACACTTTCAGAAGTGTGGCACCCCGAACTTATAGCATTATATGCATCAGCTCGGAATCATGTCTTGGGTCAATAGTTGGGTTTGCCCGGCTCGCATATTTTGGTACCTTACGTTCCGTTGTATCGGCTAAGGTAGAACTGGGAGAACCATTGCGATTGCGCCCCAGTTGAGATGGGCGAGCGCCTCAGTGGAGAAAGCTAAAACTGACCGTCATGATGCGGCGAGAGCCGGTCGCTGTTTGAGAGGTTTTTTTCGAGTCCCTAAAGACTTATGCCGCTTAGAGCGAGGAACCGGCTTTGTCCGGCCCAGGCGTGGATAGCGCCCCAAATTCGGCCTTCCAAACACTAGGGGCTTCGCCGAAATTTAAAATTATAGAATTCTATGGCTAAGTGAGAGTGTTCAAGCATTATAAGTCCGGTTGCCTCGTTCGTTGTGTTGAGCGTCTCCCTAGATGGACCCAAAAATGGGAACAAGAGTGCTCAAATTTATCCCGAACACCCCAGCACTCGTGGCATGGGGGCTGAAGCCCACGACTTGCCATCTCTCAGATTTGATAAACGGCCGCACAGAAGGTAATATTTTAAATTAACAAGCGTTGCTTAGCGCATATGAACAAAGTTTTCAGCGCACAGGATAACAAAATGCGAGTCTACTCAAATATTACATCTTTGGAGCACTCACCCGCAATAATGCGGGCACCCTTTAGGACACTCTTATAATACATCTCGGGCGTGCGATACTCCTTGCCCGGCGGTGGCGCGTTCGTCACAAGCTTCTCAGCATCCATCTTGCCCCATTGCACCTTTGTGCGGGCAAGGGCCCGATGGGCACCTTCAATACAGGCGGAGTGCTTGATGACTTCAACCCATGGACAAGCATCCACTAGCCACTGCACCAGGCCGAAGTAGCTCCCAGGCATGGCCTCCCCGGGCCACAGCCGAACTATGAGGCCCTTCATGGCCTGTTCGGCCACCTTGTGGAGCTCGACCAGCTACTTCAGCTGGTCGCTAAGGGGCACCGGATGTCCGGCCTCAGCATAGTGAGACCAGAAGACCTTCTCCGTCGAGCTCCCCTCCTCGGCCCTGTAGAAAGCGGCAGCATCGGACACGCTACGGGGCAGATCTGCGAACGCTCCTGGAGAGCTCCGAATTCGGGTAAGTGATAGGTAATTCACACTCACATGCTTGCTTTGCATGAAAAATGCCTTACCCGCCGCTATTTTCTTCAATGCCTCGATTTCCTGGAGGGCCTTGTAGGCTTCGGCCTTAGCGGCTTTGGCACTCTCAAGAGCCGAGGCAAGCTCGGACTCTCGAGTCTTCGAGTCGCGCTCCAAACTCTCATGTTTTTCCACGAGAGCCTGGAGCTCTTGTTGTACCTCCGCCACCCGCGCCTCCTGCTTCCCTCGCTCGGTGTGCTCCGCGGCCGCATTACGTTCGGCCGCGGGCACCGCCTCCTTCAGGGTCGCCACCTCGTTCGTGGCCCCTGCAATACCCACGTTATCCTTTTCATTCTTCTTGCAACCAAATCCTTTTCTGTAAGGTACAATTTTAATAAGGTGTTACTCACCTTCCTTGTCCTCGAGCTGCTTCTTGGCACGGCCGAGCTCGTTCTTGGACCGCTCGAGGCTTTGCTTCAAAGTATTGACCTCTGCAGTCAGTGCGGCAGAGGTCAGCAACACAGCCTGCAATCCCATATTGACATATTTTTTATGACTCCTGCGTATATCTTTTTAGATCCTCAGTCCGGCTTTTCTTTCCGAACACCGAACCGAGCATCAGGGGCTACTGTCTATGCAATACTATTTACATATATCAAAATTCTTACCTCAAAGCCTGTTAGAAGGCTGCTGCAGGCTTCGGTCAGCCCGCTCTTGGCGAGCTGAACCTTCTGAATCACCGCACTCATGACGGTGCGGTGTTCCTCTTCGATGGAAGCGCCGTTGAGCGCCTCCAGCAAGCTATCCGGTGCCTCCGGTTCGATGGAGGCTGCCGGCGTCACGGTCTTGCCCTTCTTACGAAGGGGCCGCCCGCCGGACTCCGGAGCCACTACAGGTTCTGGTGCGGAGTCCGGTGCAAAGTCCGGGAGGTTGCCCTGCGGCACCTCCGGGGCCTCCTCCTCCGAGCGGGTCCCTTCCCGGGATCCCACCTCAGCATCGTCCGCATCACGGGGGGTGGAGGTGGTCGGAAGGGAATCCATATCTGACGCACCCAAGGACCCGCTCGACGAAGCAGGAAGATCATCCTTGGGCGGACTGCAGGGTTGTATGCGGCATTAGAAAGACACCATGTGGCAAAAAGAAAAATCATGAAGTTATTCGGGAGTCCGGATACTTACGATCTCGCCAGGGGCTTGGCCCTTGAAGGCCAGTCCTTGTGGTCGTCGCCGGCGTTGGCAGAGCAGTCCGGGGGAAGATTCCTTCCCTTCTTGGACCCTTCAGCCTCCCTCGTTGGGGAGGCCTTCCTTTTCTTCCCTCCCCTCGCTGGGGGAGAGGCCTCTTTCTTCTCCTCCTCGCCTTCGTGGGAGGAGTCCGCCTCGGAGTCACCGGACGATAAGTCCGATGACACCTGAAAACGGGAACTCTTTCGAGTGCCCGTGGCCTTCTTCTTGGCCTTCTTCTCCGGCACCACGTGGGGTGCCGGAACCAGCAGCCCCGTTAAGCGGGCGTCCGCTGGGTCTTCTGGCAAAGGGGCCCGACAATTAGTCTGCTCGGCCTTCTTCAGCCAGTCCTGTCAAAGGAGAGGGAGTTTAGATCCCGCATAGAGTCAAACTATGGAAAACAAGTGTCCCGTAAAGGGTAAAATCGCTTACCTCGCTAGCCGGACGCTGCGAGCTGAATCCGCGATCTTCTGTAGCAGATGCGGGAGCCTCAGCGCCCTTAAACAGCACCCTCCAGGCCACTTCGTACGTAGTGTCAAAGAGCCCGCTCAAAGTCTGGTGCTGCGCCGAATCGAACTCCCACATATTGAAGTCCCGTTGTTGGCACGGGAGAATCCGGCGGATGAGCATGACCTGGACTACGTTGACAAGCTTGAGCTTCATGTTCACTAGCTTTTGGACGCAGGCTTGGAGTCCGGTCAGCTCCTCCGAATCACCCCATGTCAGGCCACTCTCTTTCCAGGAGGTGAGCCGTATGGGGATGCCAGATCTGAATTCGGGGGCCGCTGCCCATTTAGGGTCACGCGGCTCGATGATGTAGAACCACCCCGATTGCCACCCCTTAATGGTTTCCACAAAGGTGCCCTCGAGCCAAGTAATGTTGGGCATCTTGCCCACCATGGCGCCTCCGCACTCCGCTTGGCTGCCCTTCACAACCTTCGGTTTGACACTGAAGGTCTTGAGCCACAAGCCGAAGTGGGGCTGGATGCAGAGGAAGGCCTCACACACGACGATAAACGCCGAGATGTTGAGGATGAAATTCGGGGCCAGATCATGGAAATCCAGGCCGTAGTAGAACATGAGCCCCGGACAAAGGGATGGAGTGGGAAGCCCAGCCCGCGGAGGAAATGGGAAAGGAATACTACTCTCTCATGGGGCCTGGGGGTGGGGATGAGCTCCCCCTCGTCGGGGAGCCGGTGCGCAATGTCGCTGGACAGATATCCGGCGCTGTGTAGCTTCTTGATGTGCCCCTCCGTAATGGAGGAGGCCATCCACTTGCCTCCCGCTCCGGACATAGTTGGAGAAGGTTGAGGTGATATGTGCGGGCTTGGGCATTGGAGCTCGAGTTCACGGAGATGGATAAGTAAAGGAGGAAGAAGGCATAGGTAAAAGGGTGGATCTTTATCCCCTTATATGGGCGGACGAAACCATGCGTCCCACCGGCCTGATAAAACTCGCTTATCTCCCAAGCGCCGCAATCAATGGCGCGGTCGGGTTACCCACGTCCGTATTGATGGGAATCCCGGAATAAGGGGAACACGATCTCTGCTTCGACAAGACGTGCCAAGGAAACTGCTTCGCTAAACGCGCTAAGGTGGTACAATAAAAATGATTCGAGTAAAGGCTTGGTTGTGGTGTGACGTCATGCCACAAAATACGTCAGTAGATTGAACTTGTGTAAATATTATTCTCTCTGCGGTGGTATGTGGAATTTATTTTGCAGAGCCGGGCACTATCCTGGTGTTCACAATCTTCTATAAATTACTTGGAGGAGGAACCCGCCTTGCAATGCCGAAGACAATATGCGCGCGGGACTCGTCGTCATTGAAGCCTGGTTCAGGGGCTACTGAGGGAGTCCTGGACTAGGGGGTGTCCGGATAGCCGGACTATCATCATCGGCCGGACTCCAAGACTATGAAGATACAAGATTGAAGACTTCGTCCCGTGTCCGGATGGGACTTTCCTTGGCATGGAAGGCAAGCTTGGCGATACGGATATGTAGATCTCCTACCATTGTAACCGACTCTGTGTACCCCAAGCCCTCTCCCGTGTCTATATAAACCGGATGGCTTTTGTCCATAGGACGAACAACAATCATACCATAGGCTAGCTTCTAGGGTTTAGCCTCCTTGATCTCGTGGTAGATCTACTCTTGTAATACCCACATCATCAATATCAATCAAGCAGGACGTAGGGTTTTACCTCCATCAAGAGGGCCCAAACCTGGGTAAAACCTCGTGTCCCTTGTCTCCTGTTACCATCCGCCTAGACGCACAGTTCGGGACCCCCTACCCAAGATCCGCCGGTTTTGACACCGACATGGGGCTTTAATCCTTGGAGGATCAAACCATTCGCCCTTTCTGCTTGTCCATTCGATTGCGGGTGTGCGACTGATGCGTAGTTGACCCGAGTGCCTTGGGTCGCAAAGAACGCCTTAAACTCGTCAGAATCAAAGTTGGAGCCATTATCTGTGATAATGTTGTGCGGAACTCCATATCTGAATATCAACTCCTTGATGAAACTGACAGCGGTGCTTGCACCAAGGTTCTTGATGGGTCTAGCTGTTGGAAATATGCCCTAGAGGCAATAATAAAAGGATTATTATTATATTTCTTTGTTCATGATAGTTGTCTTTTATTCATGCTATAATTGTATTATCCCGAAATCGTAATACACGTGTGAATACTTAGACCACAACATGTCCCTAGTGAGCCTCTAGTTGACTAGCTCGTTGATCAACAGATAGTCATGGTTTCCTGACTATGGACATTGGATGTCATTGATAACGGGATCACATCATTAGGAGAATGATGTGATGGACAAGACCCAATCCTAAGCATAGCACAAGATTGTGTAGTTCGTTTTGCTAGAGCTTTTCCTATGTCAAGTATCTCTTCCTTAGACCATGAGATCGTGTAACTCCCAGATACCGTAGGAGTGCTTTGGGTGTACCAAACTTCACAACGTAACTGGGTGACTATAAAGGTGCACTACAGGTATCTCCGAAAGTGTCTGTTGGGTTGACACGGATCGAGACTGGGATTTGTCACTCCGTATAACGGAGAGGTATCACTGGGCCCACTCGGTAGTGCATCATCATAATGAGCTCAAAGTGACCAAGTGTCTGGTCACGGGATCATGCATTATGGTACGAGTAAAGTGACTTGCCGGCAACGAGATTGAACAAGGTATTGGGATACCGACGATCGAATCTCGGGCAAGTAACATACCGTCTGACAAAGGGAATAGTATACGGGGTTGCTTGAATCCTCGACATCGTGGTTCATCCGATGAGATCATCGAGGAGTATGGTGGGAGCCAACATGGGTATCCAGATCCCATTGTTGGTTATTGACCGGAGAGCCGTCTCGATCATGTTTGCATGTCTCCCGAACCCGTAGGGTCTACACACTTAAGGTTCGGTGACGCTAGGGTTGTACGAATATGAGTATGCAGCAAACCGAATGTTGTTCAGAGTCACGGATGAGATCCCGGACGTCACGAGGAGTTCCGGAATGGTCCGGAGGTAAAGAATTATATATAGGAAGTGCTGTTTTGGCCATCGGGAAAGTTTCGGGGTCACCCGGTATTGTACCGGGACCACCGGAAGGGTCCCGGGGGTCCACCGGGTGGGGCCACCTATCCCAGAGGGCCCCGTGGGCTGGAGTGGGAGGGGAACCAGCCCCTAGTGGGCTGGTGCGCCCCCCTTGGGCCCCCCCTGCGCCTAGGGTTGGAAACCCTAGGGTGGGGGGGCGCACCACTTGCCTTGGGGGGCACTCCACCCCCGTGGCCGCCGCCCCCTTGGGAGATTCCCATATCCAGGGCCGGCGCCCCCCCAGGGGGCCTATATAAAGGAGGAGGAGGGAGGGCAGCCGCACCCTGAGTCTTGGCGCCTCCCTCCCCCTGCTACACCTCTTCCTCCTCCCGCAGTTGCTTGGCGAAGCCCTGCCGGAGTCCTGCTGCATCCACCACCACACCGTCGTGCTGTTGGATCTTCATCAACCTCTCCTTCCCCCTTGCTGGATCAAGACGGATGAGACGTCATGCTGACCGTACGTGTGTTGAATGCGGAGGTGCCGTCCGTTCGGCGCTAGGATCTCCGGTGATAGGATCACGACGAGAACGACTACCTCAACCCCGTACTCTTGAACGCTTCCGCACGCGATCTACAAGTGGTATGTAGATGCATCTCTCTCTCTCTCGTTGCTAGATGAACTCATAGATTGATCTTGGTGAACGTAGGAATTTTTTTATTTTACTGCAACATTCCCCAATAGTGGTATCAGAGCTAGGTCTATGCGTAGTTCTCTATTGCACGAGTAGAACACAAATCTGTTGTGGGCGTAGATCTTGTCAACTTGCTTGCCACTACTAGTATTTTCTTGCTTCAGCGGTATTGTGGGATGAAGCGACCCGGACCGACCTTACACGTACGCTTACGTGAGACAGGTTCCACCGACTGACATGCACTAGTTGCATAAGGTGGCTAGCGGGTGTCTGTCTCTCCTACTTTTGTTGGAGCGGATCTGATGAAAAGGGTCCTTATGAAGGGTAAATAGAAGTTGACAAAATCACGTTGTGGTTATTCGTAGGTAAGAAAACGTTCTTGCTAGAACCCAATTGCAGCCATGTAAAAGATGCAACAACAATTAGAGGACGTCTAACTTGTTTTTGCAGCAATTGTCATGTGATGTGATATGGCCAGAAGTTGTGATGAATGATGAATGATATATTGTGATGTATGAGATCATGTTCTTGTAATAGGAATCACGACTTGCATGTCGATGAGTATGACAACCGGCAGGAGCCATAGGAGTTGTCTTAATTATTGTATGACCTGCGTGTCAATGATTTAACGCCATGTAATTACTTTACTTTATTGCTAAGCCGTTAGCTATAGTAGTAGAAGTAATAGTTGGCGAGCAACTTCATGGAGGCACGATGATGGAGATCATGATGATGGAGATCATGATGATGGAGATCATGGTGTCATGCCGGTGACAAAGATGATCATGGAGCCCCGAAGATGGAGATCGAAGGAGCTATATGATATTGGCCATATCATGTCACTACTTTATATAATTGCATGTGATGTTTATTATGTTTTATGCATCTTGTTTACTTAGAACGGCAGTAGTAAATAAGATGATCCCTTATAATAATTTCAAGAAAGTGTTCCCCCTAACTGTGCACCGTTGCTAAAGTTCGTCGTTTCGAAGCACCACGTGATGATCGGGTGTGATAGATCCTTATGTTCACATACAACGGGTGTAAGACAGTTTTACACATGCAAAACACTTAGGGTTAACTTGACGAGCCTAGCATGTACAGACATGGCCTCGGAACACAAGAGACCGAAAGGTCGAACATGAGTCGTATGGAAGATACGATCAACATGGAGATGTTCACTTATGATGACTAGTCCGTCTCACGTGATGATCGGACACGGCCTAGTCGACTCGGATCGTGTAACACTTAGATGACTAGAGGGATGTCAATCTGAGTGGGAGTTCATTAAATAATTTGATTAGATGAACTTAATTATCATGAACTTAGTCTAAAATCTTTGCAAAATATGTCTTGTAGATCAAATGGCCAACGCTCATGTCAACATGAACTTCAATGCATTCCTAGAGAAAACCAAGCTGAAAGATGATGGCAGCAACTATTCGGACTGGGTCCGGAACCTAAGGATCATCCTCATAGCAGCCAAGAAAGCATATGACCTAGAAGGACCGCTAGGTGAAGCACTCATCCCAGAGAACCAAGACGTTATGAACGCTTGGCAGTCACGTGCTGATGATTACTCCCTCGTTCAGTGCGGCATGCTTTACAGCTTAGAACCGGGGCTCCAAAAGCGTTTTGAGCAACACGGAGCATATGAGATGTTCGAGGAGCTAAAAATGGTTTTTCAAGCTAATGCCCGGGTCGAGAGATATGAAGTCTTCGACAAGTTCTATAGTTGTAAGATGGAGGAAAACAGTTCTGTCAGTGAGCACATACTCAAAATGTCTGGGTTGCACAACCGCCTGTCCCAGCTGGAGATCAACCTCCCGGACGAGGCGGTCATTGACAGAATCCTTTAGTCGCTCCCACCGAGCTACAAGAGCTTTGTGATGAACTACAATATGCAGGGGATGGTGAAGACCATTCCTGAAGTATTCTCAATGCTGAAGTCAGCAGAGGTTGAAATCAAGAAAGAACGTCAAGTGTTGATGGTCAATAAGACCACTAAGTTCAAGAAGGGAAAGGGTAAGAAGAACTTCAAGAAGAACGGCAAAGATGTTGCCGCGCCCGGTAAGCCAGTTGCCGAGAAGAAGTCAAAGAATGGACCCAAGCCTGAGACTGAGTGCTTTTATTGCAAAGGGAAGGGTCACTGGAAGCGGAACTGTCCCAAATACTTAGCGAATAAGAAGGCCAGCAACACTAAAGGTATATGTGATATACATGTAATTGATGTGTACCTTACCAGTACTCGTAGTAACTCCTGGGTATTTGATACCGGTGTCGTTGCTCACATTTGTAACTCACAGCAGGAGCTGCGGAATAAGTGGAGACTGGCGAAGGACGAGGTGACGATGCGTGTCGGGAATGGTTCCAAGGTCGATGTGATCGCCGTCGGCACGCTACCTCTGCATTTACCCACGGGATTAGTTATGAACCTCAATAATTGTTATTTAGTGCCAAGTTTGAGCATGAACATTGTATCTGGATCTCGTTTAATACGAGACGGCTACTCATTTAAATCCGAGAATAATGGTTGTTCTATTTATATGAGAGATATGTTTTATGGTCATGCCCTGATGGTCAATGGTTTATTCTTAATGAATCTCGAACGTAATGTTACACATATTCATAGTGTGAATACCAAAAGATGTAAAGTTGATAACGATAGTCCCACATACTTGTGGCACTGCCGCCTTGGTCACATTGGTGTCAAGCGCATGAAGAAGCTCCATGCTGATGGACTTTTAGAGTCTCTTGATTATGAATCATTTGACACATGCGAACCATGCCTCATGGGCAAAATGACCAAGACTCCGTTCTCCGGAACAATGGAGCGAGCAACCAACTTATTGGAAATCATACATACTGATGTGTGTGGTCCAATGAGCGTTGAGGCTCGCGGAGGATATTGTTATGTTCTCACTCTCACTGATGACTTAAGTAGATATGGGTATGTCTACTTGATGAAACACAAGTCTGAGACCTTTGAAAAGTTCAAGGAATTTCAGAATGAAGTAGAGAATCAACGTGACCGAAAGATAAAATTCTTATGATCGGATCGTGGAGGAGAATATTTAAGTCACAAATTTGGTACGCACTTAAGGAAATGTGGAATCGTTTCACAACTCACGCCACCTGGAACACCTCAGCGTAACGGTGTGTCCGAACGTCGTAATCACACTCTATTGGATATGGTGCGATCTATGATGTCTCTTACCGATTTACCGCTATCATTTTGGGGATATGCTCTAGAGACAGCTACATTCACTTTAAATAGGGCACCGTCTAAATCCGTTGAGACGACACCGTATGAATTATGGTTTGGGAAGAAACCTAATCTGTCGTTTCTAAAAGTTTGGGGATGTGATGCTTATGTCAAGAAACTTCAACCTAAAAAGCTCGAACCCAAGTCGGAAAAATGTGTCTTCATAGGATACCCTAAGGAAACCATTGGGTATACATTCTACCTTGGATCCGAAGGCAAGATCTTTGTTGCCAAGAACGGATCCTTTCTGGAAAAAGAGTTTCTCTCGAAAGGAGTAAGTGGGAGGAAAGTAGAACTCGATGAAGTACTACCTCTTGAACCGGAAAGTAGTGCAGCTCAGGAAAATGTTCCTGTGGTGCCTACACCGACTGGAAAGGAAATTAATGATGATGATCAAGGTACTTTGGATCAAGTTGCTACTGAACTTCGTAGGTCCACAAGGACACGTTCCACACCAGAGTGGTATGGCAACCCTGTCCTGGAAATCATGTTGTTAGACAACGGTGAACCTTCGAACTATGAAGAAGCGATGGCGAGCCCAGATTCCAACAAATGGCTTGAAGCCATGCAATCCGAGATAGAATCCATGTATGAAAACAAAGTATGGACTTTGACAGACTTGCCCGATGATCGGCGAGCGATAGAAAACAAATGGATCTTTAAGAAGAAGACGGACGCGGATGGTAATGTCACCATCTATAAAGCTCGACTTGTCGCTAAGGGTTATCGGCAAGTTCAAGGGGTTGACTATGATGAGACTTTCTCTCCCGTAGCAAAGCTGAAGTTTGTCCGAATCATGTTAGCAATTGCCGCATACTATGATTATGAGATATGGCAGATGGACGTCAAAACGGCATTCCTTAACGGCTATCTTAAGGAAGAGCTGTATATGATGCAGCCGGAAGGTTTTGTCGATCCTAAGAATGCTAACAAAGTATGAAAGCTCCAGCGATCCATTTATGGGCTAGTGCAAGCATCTCGGAGTTGGAACATTCGCTTTGATGAGATGATCAAAGCGTTTGGGTTTATGCAGACTTATGGAGAAGCCTGCGTTTACAAGAAAGTGAGTGGGAGCTCTGTAGAATTTCTCATATTATATGTAGATGACATACTTTTGATGGGAAATGATATAGAATTCTTGGACAACATTAAGGCCTACTTGAATAAGTGTTTTTCAATGAAGGACCTTGGAGAAGCTGCTTACATATTAGGCATCAAGATCTATAGGGATAGATCGATACGCCTCATAGGTCTTTCACAAAGCACATACCTTGATAAGATTTTGAAGAAGTTCAAAATGGATCAGTCCAAGAAAGGGTTCTTGCCTGTATTGCAAGGTGTGAGATTGAGCTCGGCTCAATGCCCGACCACGGCAGAAGATAAAGAAGAGATGAGTGTCATCCCCTATGCCTCAGCCATAGGATCTATTATGTATGTCATGTTGTGTACCAGACCAGATGTAAACCTTGCCATAAGTTTGGTAGGTAGGTACCAAAGTAATCCCGGCAAGGAACACTGGACAGCGGTCAAGAATATCCTAAAGTACCTGAAAAGGACAAAGGACATGTTTCTCGTTTATGGAGGTGACGAAGAGCTCGTCGTAAAGGGTTATGTTGATGCTAGCTTCGACACAGATCTGGATGACTCTAAGTCACAAACCGGATACATGTATATGTTGAATCATGGAGCAGTAAGCTGGTGCAGTTGCAAGCAGAGCATCATGGTGGGATCTACATGTGAAGCGGAGTAAATGGCAGCCTCGGAGGCAGCACATGAAGCAATATGGATGAAGGAGTTCATCACCGACCTAGGAGTCATACCCAATGCGTCGGGGCCAATCACTCTCTTCTGTGACAACACTGGAGCTATTGCCCTTGCCAAGGAGCCCAGGTTTCACAAGAAGACCAGGCACATCAAGCGTCGTTTCAACTCCATCCGTGAAAATGTTCAAGATGAAGACATAGATATTTGCAAAGTACATACGGATCTGAATGTCGCAGATCCGTTAACTAAACCTCTTCCGTGAGCAAAACATGATCAACACCAGAACTCTATGGGTATTCGATTCATCACAATGTAACTAGATTATTGACTCTAGTGCAAGTGGGAGACTGTTGGAAATATGCCCTAGAGGCAATAATAAAAGGATTATTACTATATTTCTTTGTTCATGATAGTTGTCTTTTATTCATGCTATAATTGTATTATCCGGAAATCGTAATACACGTGTGAATACTTAGACCACAACATGTCCCTAGTGAGCCTCTAGTTGACTATCTCGTTGATCAACAGATAGTCATGGTTTCCTGACTATGGACATTGGATGTCATTGATAACGGGATCACATCATTAGGAGAATGATGTGATGGACAAGACCCAATCCTAAGCATAGCACAAGATCGTGTAGTTCGTTTTGCTAGAGCTTTTCCTATGTCAAGTATCTCTTCCTTAGACCATGAGATCATGTAACTCCCGGATACCGTAGGAGTGCTTTGGGTGTACCAAACGTCACAACATAACTGGGTGACTATAAAGGTGCACTACAGGTATCTCTGAAAGTGTCTATTGGGTTGACACGGATCGAGACTGGGATTTGTCACTCCGTATAACGGAGAGGTATCACTGGGCCCACTCGGTAGTGCATCATCATAATGAGCTCAAAGTGACCAAGTGTCTGGTCACGGGATCATGCATTACGGTACGAGTAAAGTGACTTGCCGGCAACGAGATTGAGTGAGGTATTGGGATACCGACGATCGAATCTCGGGCAAGTAACATACCGTCTAACAAAGGGAATAGTATACGGGGTTGCTTGAATCCTCGACATCATGGTTCATCCGATGAGATCATCAAGGAGTATGTGGGAGCCAAGATGGGTATCCAGATCCCGATGTTGGTTATTGACCGGCGAGCCGTCTCGGTCATGTCTGCATGTCTCCCGAACCCGTAGGGTCTACACACTTAAGGTTCGGTGACGCTAGGGTTGTATGAATATGAGTATGCAGCAAACCGAATGTTGTTCGGAGTCCCGGATGAGATCCCGGGCGTCACAAGGAGTTCTGGAATGGTCTGGAGGTAAAGAATTATATATAGGAAGCGCTGTTTCGGCCATCGGGAAAGTTTCGGGGTCACCCGGTATTGTACCGGGACCATCGGAAGGGTCCCGGGGGTCCACCGGATGGGGCCACCTATCCCGAAGGGCCCCGTGGGCTGAAGTGGGAGGGGAACCAGCCCCTAGTGGGCTGGTGCGCCCCCCCCCCCTTGCCCCCCCTGCGCCTAGGGTTGGAAACCCTAGGGTGGGGGGTGCACCACTTGCCTTGGGGGGCACTCCACCCCCCTGCCGCCGCCCCCTTGGGAGATTCCCATCTCCAGGGCTGGCGCCCCCCGCCAGGGAGCCTATATAAAGGAGGGGGGAGGGAGGGCTGCCGCACCCTGAGTCTTGGCGCCTCCCTCCCCCTGCTACACCTCTTCCTCCTCCCGCAGTTGCTTGGCGAAGCCCTGCCGGAGTCCTGCTGCATCCACCACCACGCCGTCGTGCTGCTGGATCTTCATCAACCTCTCCTTCCCCCTTGCTGGATCAAGACGGAGGAGACGTCACGCTGACCGTACATGTGTTGAACGCGGAGGTGCCGTCCATTCGGCGCTAGGATCTCCGGTGATAGGATCACGACGAGAACGACTACCTCAACCCCGTTCTCTTGAACGCTTCCGCACGCGATCTACAAGTGGTATGTAGATGCATCTCTCTCTCTCTCTCGTTGCTAGATGAACTCATAGATTTATCTTGCTGAACATAGTAAAAAATTTATTTTACTGCAACGTTCCCCAACACTAGCTTCGATCCATTTAGTAAGCTTGTCGACTGCTACAAGCAAATGTGTGAAACCACTCGCACCGGTTTTGAAGGGGCCGACCATGTCCAACCCCCAGACTGCAAATGGCCAGACGAGTGGAATAGTCTTCAAGGCAGACGCGAGTTAGTGGGACATGTTGGAGTAGAACTTGCAGCCTGCACACTTGTCGACTATATCTTTAGCCATTTCATTTGCTCGAGGCCAGTAGAATCCCGCTCGGTATGCTTTGGCCACGATGGTTCGAGAGGATGCATGGTGACCACAGGTCCCCAAGTGGATATCATTTAGGATCATTCGACCTTCCTCTGGGGTGATGCAGTGTTGAGCCACTCCTGTGACACTTTCTCTGTAAAGATGTCCTTTCATCACTTTAAAGGCCTTGGATCGACGGACTATCTGACGAGCTTCATCCTCATCCTCTGGGAGTTCCTTCCTGAGAATGTACGCAATGTACGGTACTGTCCAGTCGGGTGTGATTACCAAGACCTCCATGATGAGGTCGACCACAGCTGGAATCTCGATTTCAGTCGGGTTGGCAGAACTTATCGGTTGCGGGGGCTCTTCCTTGAAGGGATCCTCCTGTACTGATGGGGTATGGAGATGCTCCAAGAACACATTGCTAGGAACAGGCTTCCGAGTGGAACCTATCTTCGCCAGATCATCACCCGCTCGATTTTTGAGTTGAGGTATGTGGTGGAGCTCTAACCCCTCAAACTTCTTCTCTAGCTTTCTCACTCCGTTGCAATAGCCAGCCATTGCAGGACTCCTGACATCCCATTCCTTCATTACCCGATTAACCACTAAATCTGAGTCGCCGTAGACCATCAAGCGCCAGACACCGAGTGAAATGGCCATACGCAACCCATACAATAGTACCTCATATTCAGCTTCATTGTTAGAAGAATCAAAGTGAATCTAGAGGACATAACTGAGTTTGTCTCCTCGTGGGGACATTAAGACCACCCCTGCGCCAGAGCCATTCAACATCTTGGACCTATCAAAGAACATGGTCCAATGTTCCGACTGGATTTGAGTCGGCTGCTGTTGTTCTGTCCACTCTGCAAGGAAATCTGCAATTGCTTGAGACTTGATGGTCTTCTTTGCCTCAAACTTGATATCCAATGGAAGAAGTTCAATCGCCCACTTTGCCACTCGACTAGTTGCATCTCTATTGTTCAGGATCTCTGATAATGGAGCGTCGCTGATGACTGGACTGAATGATCAGAGAAATAATGTGCAACCTTCTTCATGGTTAAGTAGATCCCATAAACAAGCTTCTGATAATGAGGGTATCTCTCCTTGGACGGGGTCAAGACCTCTGAAATGTAATAGACTGGGCGCTAAACTTTGAAGGTTTTGCCTTCGTCTTCCCGCTCGACCGTGAGCACTGTGCTGACAACTTGTCCTATGGCTGCGATGTAAAGCAAAAGAGGTTCTTTATTGACTGGAGCAACAAGCACCGGCTGGGTGGAAAACGGGGCTTTGAGCTCTTCAAACGCTACTTCGGCTTCGTCATTCCACTCGAACTCGTCAGACTTCTTCATCAGCCGGTAAAGAGGCAATGCATTTTCACCGAGGCGTGAGATGAATCGACTCAATGCAGCCAAACAACTGGTAAGCTTCTGAACATCATGCACTCACACTACGCGCTTCATTCGGAGGATTGTGCCAATCTTCTCTGGATTTGTGTCGATTCCTCGTTCGGAAATGAGAAAACCGAGTAGTTTTTCGCCTGGGACTCCGAATGTACATTTTGATGGATTGAGCTTCATATCATACCTTCTTAGGTTGGCAAAGGTTTCAGCGAGATCAGTTAGTAGGTCGGAACCTTTGTGTGACTTAACCACTATGTCATACATGTATGCTCCCACATTCCGACTAATCTAAGTGAGCAGGCACTTCTGAATCATGCGCATGAATGTGGCACCAGCATTCTTGAGGCCGAAGGGCATGGTGACATAACAAAAACAACCGAACGGGGTGATGAAAGCGGTCTTGATCTCGTCAGGTCCAAACAGTCGGATCTGATGGTACCCGGAATAGACGTCCAGGAAGGACAGTCGCTCGCACCCCGCAGTTGAGTCGACTATCTGGTCGATGTGGAGCAAAGAAAAATGATCTTTCGAGCAGGCCCGATTGATGTGCTTGAAGTCAATACACATATGAAGTGATTTGTCTTTCTTGGGAACCACAACGACATTGGCGAGCCACTCGGAGTGGTATATCTCGTGGATGAACTCAGTGGCCAGAAGCCGAGCCACCTCCTTGCTAATTGCCTTCCTCTTCTCCGTGGCAGATCGACGAAGATGCTCTTTGATAGGTTTTGCTTTTGGGTCGACTCGCAAACGGTGCTCGGCCAGTTCTCTGGGTACACCCGGCATGTTAGATGGCTTCCATGCGAAGATGTCTCAGTTCTCACGAAGGAATTAGGTGAGCGCATCTTCCAATTTGCTATCAAGTGTTCTTGAGATGTAGGTCGGAGCGGCATTGGGATCGGTCGGGTGGATGTGAACCGGCTTGGTCTCCCCAGCCGACTGGAATGCAGACTCCGAGGCAGGCCTCTTAGCGCGCAACAAATCACTCGGATCTGCTGTCTTCTGATACTCTTGGAATTCCATAGCTGCCATCTACTCATCTGCTATCTTTGCACCGTCCTGAAGACAATCTTCTGTTTTTTTGGTTACCAGAGACCATGCCTTTAGGGCCAGGCATCTTCATCTTGAGGTACACATAACATGGTCGAGCCATGAAGCTAGCATAGGCAGGTCTGCCTAGAATGGCATGATAATCACTCTGGAAATCCACAACCTCAAACATCAACTTTTCTTTGTGGTAATTCTTCTCATCATCGAAAACCACATCAAGAGTAATCTGGCCGAGTGTATCGACTTTCTTTCCTGGGATGACTCCATGGAACCTCATGTTGCTCTCGCTGAGTTTGGACATCGGAATGCCCATTCCCTTAAGAGCTTCGGTGTACAGGATATTGAGGCCACTGCCACCATCCATCAGAACTTTGGTCAATCAAGTGCCCCCGACGACTAGGTCGACCACTAGCGCCTGCCGCCCAGGGGTAGCTACTCGTGGCGGGTGGTCTGACTGGTCGAATGTGATAGGAGTTTTTGACCACTTTAGATATTTCGGTGTTGCCGGAGCAACCATGTTCACCTCTCTGTTAATGACTTTCAGTCGACTTCTGCTCTCGACATCAGCAAAAATCACCAGGGTGGCATTAACATGGGGATATCCTTCTTCCTCTTCTTCTTTGTCTTCCTCCTTCTCAGAATCTTTATCCTTCTCGTTGGGTTGACCCTTTTTCTGGAAGCTCTGGATCAGGAGTCGACACTGTCGAGTGGTGTGCTTGGGAAGGATCAGATTCCCCTCTTCATCTTTCTTAGTGTGAATATGACACGGCAAATCCATCACATCATTTCCATCTTGATCTTTTACTTTCTTGGGATTCCAGGGCCCTTTGGGCTTTCCTTTGAACTTTCCTTGATTCAACACTGCTGCCTCGGCAGGTCCTGCTGCCTCAGCCTTTAGCTTCTGCTTCCGGCTGGAATTTCCTCCTCCAGTGTCTTGGGCGACTGTTTTATGCTTACCACTCTGGAGTCGGTCTTCCTCTTTGCCGTTAGCGTACTTGGTGGCAATCTCCATCATCCGAGTCAGAGTCATATCTCCTGCCAGACCGAACTTCAGATTGAGTTCTCTGTAGCGAACGCCTTCCTTGAAGGCACAGACTGCTTGGTGATCTGACACATTCTCCACTGTGTGGTGCAAAGTGATCCATCTCTGGATATAGTCTCTCAAGGTTTCATTCGGTTTTTGCACACAATGCTGCAACTCTGGTAGACCGGCAGGTCTCTTGCAGGTGCCCTCGAATGCTCTGGTAAACACTCGGGCTAACTCATCCCAACTCAAAATGCTCCCAGGGGCCAGCTGATTCAGCCAAGCTCTGGCAGAACCTTCAAGCATCAGAGGGAGGTGCTTCCTGGCCACCTCATCGCTGTTGCCGCCGATGTGCACAGCCACTCGGTAATCTTCAAGCCAAGTGTCGGGCTTCGACTCTCCCGTGAACTTGCTGACACGAGTTGCCAATATAAAGTTATGGGGGATCTCAGCGGCCCTGATGGCCCTTCCGAAACACTCGGGGCCAGATACGTGGACCCTGCTTCCACCGGGCCTGTCTCTGTCTAGCCCTTCTCTGTATGCTCTGTTCCAGTCTACCAAACCCTGAACAAGGACTGACCTTGCATCGAACCCAGGATCTCTTGGGTCGACTGGAACTCTACGGTCATTACCGTATGGATGCCTATCATCGTACCGCCGGGGCGCGTATGACCCGCCCCTCGGAGGGGGCGAAGGCACTCGATGGTAGTTTTCACGGGTGAACTCTCGATCATCATCTCCATGAACTCTTCCTAAGTGTCGATCCTAACGATGCTCGCGATCCCTTTGCCTCAATGGTGACCTAGGACTGTGTGCCGACTGAACGGTATCTGCCATTACCGATCGACTGTGAATCATGGTCTGCGACTGGGACACGGCGGAGTTCTGATCTCCTGCTGCCCGGAACAGCGCTCTGATCTGTTCCAAGCCCCTTCCCGCCTCCGAGCGAGATGGCTGAATGGACTCTGCAATACGCGCAGCAGCTGCAAGATTCTTAATTTGGCGTACGGAATACCTGAGTTTCCGGTGGAAACGGTTGTCGTGGACTAGATCCGGGGATCAATCGACGGGCACGCTCGTCGAGAGAATATTAGAGATTCTCCAAACGAGTGCGCTCAGCCAGCGTGGCCAGGCGCACGTCCTCCAAAGCCCGAGCCTCGGCAGTTTCCCCTATGATGGGGGTATGGAGAGCCTCCTTGTTGCGTCGATGCAGCTCCTCCCTTTGCTGCGAACTGAGAGGTTGGGCTGGTACTCCTCATGGCCGAGCGATGTACCATCGTCGTCCATGTTCTCGCCGCTCCGGGCGGACTGCGATGAGAGTCGACCATGAGGACCTCCGCCGCGGGGTCACAACTCCCGCTCTCGGAAAGTGTGTCTGCTAAGTCAGTCGACGGGTCGACTGGACCGCAGTGATATACGTCGGGCTCGATCGCCACGACCTGGGGGGTGAATGTTTGCCGAGCCACCGCATGCTTCACCCACCGCTAGAGCCGTGACCGGCCCGACCGCTTGCGGCGGCGTCAAGCGGAGCGAGAGGTCGACATGGGTGTCGGTGTCAAAACCGGTGGATCTCGGGTAGGGGGTCCCGAACCGTGCGTCTAAGGCTAATGGTAACAGGAGGCTGGGGACACAATGTTTACCCAGGTTCAGGCCCTCTCGATGGAGGCAATACCCTACTTCCTGCTTGATTGATCTTGATGATATGAGTATTACAAGAGTTGATCTACCACGAGATTAGAGAGGCTAAACCCTAGAAGCTAGCCTATGGTATGATTGTTGTTGTTGTTGTTGTTGTTGTTGTTGTTGTTGTGTCCTACGGACTAAACACTCCGGTTTATATAGACACCGGAGGGGGCTAGGGTTAGACAGGGTCGGTTTATAGAGGAGGAGATCTACATCCAAATCGCCAAGCTTGCCTTCCACGCCAAGGAGAGTCCCATCCGGACACGGGACGAAGTCTTCTATCTTGTATCTTCATAGTCCAACAGTCCGGCCAAAGTACATAGTCCGGTTGTCCGGATACCCCCTTATCCAGGACTCCCTCAGTAGCCCCTGAACCAGGCTTCAATGACAATGAGTCCGGCGCGTAGATTGTCTTCGGCATTGCGAGGCGGGTTCCATCTCCGAACAAGGTAGTCAGAATCCCGATTCAACTCCTAGAATCCTATGACTTCACGACCCTATGAAAGCATGTCGATCCAAGTCCCACTATGAATCCAAATATGGTAGAATCCATGTTGAGTCGCGATCCAAATCATAGAATCCTATACAAAACTTTAGAATCCCGACTATGCTATGGACTACGTCAGATTCTACTAATTTATCTAAGTCATTTGTTTAGTTGTAGCAGAATAGTATGCCATCATCCAAACCCTTCTCACATGCCTAATGGACCTTTATTCCCCTCCCATGGCCCGACGCTCAGGCGCTGACACCTTTGATCTAGCTCTCAGAAACCCTAGATCAAAACTGAGGATCTGGCTTGTCGATGAATGGAACTGGCATGAGAAGGAGGATGCGTCAAGATTGATCGGAGAAGGAGAGCAAGACCCTTGAAGGTTCAGCACTACAGGTCAGCAGTAAAAGTGGTCATCTATTCACGTACCCTAAAAATCCTCCTAAGTAAAACAATTGCATCGAATATTTAAATGTTCTATATATTTCCCTCTCATACAGTGGCGGATCTAGAAAATCAACTTTGGGTGTTCAAATTTTTTTCACCCTAACAAGAAAGCCATTTTTTCTTCATCCTAACGGACGTATTTCGCCTACCTAAAGGAGACTGCTGGTGGCGAACTCCAGGCTAATAATCTCGTCTTCTTCGCGGAAGCGTAAAAGGTGGGATGATGATTCGGGGTCCGAAGATGATGATTACACGGACGCTTACATGGACCCGTGAACGGGCTGTACGTGGACACGGGAAAAAACCGGCCAACGGTCGTCGTGAACGGAAGTGGACGCGCGCCATGGAAAACTGGGCAAAACCACGTACAACGCACACGCCACGTACACGGACCCTTACACGGAGCCGTGAACGTGTTGTACGTGGACAGGGGAAAAAAGTGGCCGACGGCCGTCGTGGACAGAAGTGGACGCGCGCCATGGAAAACTGGGCAAAACTACGTACGTGGCACACCCCACGTACACGGACG
>NC_041391.1:78288571-78323352 GCF_002162155.2 Triticum dicoccoides
GTACGTGGCACACGCCGCGTACACGGACCCTTACACGGACCCGTGAAAGGGCTGTCCGTGGACACGGGAAAAAAGTGCCCGACGGCCGTCGTGGACCGAAGTGGACGCGCGCCATGGAAAACTGGGCAAAACCACGTACGTGGCACATCCCGCGTACACGGACGTTACACGGAGCCGTGAACGGGCTGTACGTGGACACGGGAAAAAGTGCCCGACAGCCGTCGTGGACGGAAGTGGACGCGCGCCATGGAAAACTGGGCAAAACCACGTACGTGGCACACCCCAAATCAAAGGCGAGCTATAGCAACAATATCTCTTGATAGAATCTACAAATTTAGGGATATCACAAATATAAATGAATTTTTGAATTGAGAAATTGGCTACCGTATTGTTCTCCCCTCTCTAGCATCAAGTGATATATGTGTACTAGTGCTGACTAGTGCCCTACTTGGGTTGCAGGGTGATGACCACCCAGATGCGCTTTTACAAGTTTGAGGTTGGAGCTTGGTTTGGACTAGAAAATACTAGCTATACAGCTCCACCCAGATGCGCTATATATATGATTTTTCTTATAGAGATGTACATCCATGACCCTATATGGATCCGCCCCTGCTCTCATACATGTTCCATACATGCAGTCTAGATAGTAGATAATAGGTTAGCGATGAAAAGAAGTGGAATACAACTAGAATTGACGTGTATGTTTTTTTCTCTATATTTGTTGTTCAAACTCTACATAACCAATATAAATTTCTGGCATGGATACAAATATCTTATTTGAGTAAATCTAGTAGAATCCTCGATTCCACGACTCGATACTACGACTTGATCCTATCTAAGGAGAATCAATCCGACTCTAAATCCCGACTCTGACTACCTTGTCTCCGAATACTTCAAGATAAATTCCGAACACAAGGACCGTGTCTAACTCTGCAAGATAAAATTCCATATACCATCCTAGAGAGAATAATAACCCATGAATCTAATCTGCTGACAACTCTTCGAAAAGTGACATCACGCCACGGTCCGTTTTTTATTCGAATCGTCTTTTACAACCTGCTTCCGCGCATATCGCGAGGCGGTTTCTTCGGCACGTCTTGTCAAAGTAGAGATCATGTCCCCTTAACGCGGGATCCCCTTCAATACGGGTCATGGGTAACCCAACTGTACCATCAATTACGGTAAGTGGGGAACGAGCAGGCTCCGTTAGGCAAGCGGGGAGGCATAAAGTTTCATTGCCTTTATAAAGGGGAAAAGCCTCCTCCTTTCTACCCACGCCTTCTTCTGCTTCTGCTTGCCCCTTTTCTTTCGCCCGAGCCCTAGCACCCAAGCATTCATCCTCCCCACCAACAAAGGTCCTCCGAAAATGTCCGGATCCGGAGCAGGAGGCAAGTGGATGGCCTCCTCCGTCCAGGAGAAGGATATTAAAAAGCTGCGGGCGGCCGGATATCTGGCCAAGAAAATCGGCCACCGTCTTCCAAAGGCGGGACAGATTGTCCCTACTCCGGAGCCCCATGAGAGAGTCATCTTCCTCCCCCATTTCGTCCGCGGGCTCGGGTTCCCCCTCCACCCTTTTGTTCACGGCATCATGTGTTACTACAGGATTGATTTTCACGATCTATCACCCCAATTCTTTCCTCAACATCTCGACGTTTATTGTCGTGTGCGAGGCCTTTCTCTGTATCTCACCGCACTTTAGGCTATGGCTCAAGATCTTCAACATGAAGCCCAAAGTGGTGAATGGCGAACATGCCGAGTGCGAGGCGCCATGGTGAGCAGGATGCCCAAGATCACATGGCCGACGGGTACTTTCAACGACTCCGTCAAGGAGTGGCAGCAACAGTGGTTCTATATCACTGAGCCGCACGGCAAAAAGTGGGCCACTGCTCCTGAGTTTCGATCTAGAGCCCCTTTGCGGCTCACGTCCTGGCCCAAGAAGGGCTTGAACTGGTCGTCGTCCGACGAACTGTCAATGATCCAGGCGCGCGTCAAAGGTATGGAGGACAAGGCCATCAGGCTTGCTGACGTGGTCCAGGTGATGCTGGTCCGCCTGATCCTTCCTTGCCAGCACAGAGGCTGCGATTTGTGGGAGTATGACCCGGCAGAGCACCAGACCCTACGGGAGCTTTTCGGATCCTCGCACAAGGACATCTGGAAGGTGCTCTTTAAGTCCTGCAAACCATGGTCGGACTCTGCCTCAGACCGCGGGTACCAATTGTCCCACCCCGCCAGTCCGGTAACTCGTCATCATATCTTGGCTATTCGCATATTTCATTGATATGTCCCGAAGGAGATGTTTTTTAACGTGTCTTTCCACGATTGCCTCAGGGATGGATGAAGGTGGTAGAGCGGATTCACTGTCCGACCTCGCTGCCGGAAGAACCGGCAGGACCTCTTCTAACGAAGATGCTGGTCCCAGCGCCTTACAAGGCACTGAAGAAAGAGGCCAACAAAAAGGCCAAGGAGACCAGGAGCGGTCTCCGTCGTCACGGTGCTTCGGACACGAAGTCCGAAGACTCTAGACCCTCCCTCCTCCGGAGAGAACAAGGAGAAGGAAGAGGATGAGGAAGAAGAGCCCGAGTCCCCTACGAGGGAGAGGAAGAAAAGGACAGCCTCCTCATCCTTAGAGGCAGATTCACCTAAGAGGGGAAGGACATCCATCCCCGAGGCGTCCACCACGGCTATCGACAGCAGCCCAGAGTGGGATCCCAGGGCCCAGCCCCTGGTAAAATCGTAAGTGCATGAAATCCGAACATATTCATGCATCCAGAATTTACTAGAATGTAGTATTTTGATTCGCACCATACTTTTTACAGTCCGGCGAGGTCTCCGGCCCAACAGGCCTCATCAGAGGACTCGTTGAGTTCCGATGCCTTGGAGAGTGAGACACCTCCCAGGGCCCCTTCCCCAAAGCCTGGCTGTGACACCGAGGTGTCGTCCAAAGAGGACCTGATCCAGGGGCGGCGTACCTCAGGGGCTGGACACGCAGGAGTGGCGGTTCCCATGAATGTTGACGGCGGGGGTGATCGTGGATCCGGCCCGCAGCCGGGCACAATCCCGGAGACCCTTAAGGTTCCGGGATCAGGCAGGCAGCCCCTCTTGACTGGAGGGGGCGATCCTACTCCGCCTGTGACCTCCGTCCAACCAAAGGTGTCAGGCGGCCTATTGAAAGCACTGGAGAGTGCGTCCATAATTGATGAACACCGCGCCCTTATGCACGTGGTGATAGAAAAGATTCAGGCGGCCGAGAGCGGACTGAATGAATCCTATGTCAGCCTTATAAAAGGCTTGGAGGTATGTGTAGAAAATTGTCATAGTATAAATAGTAGCCCCTGATACACTGTTCAAAGAGGATAGGAACCGGACAGGGGATCAACTTCCCGTCCGCAGGAGACTTAGCTAATGACATATATATTTTATGAATCAGATGGCTGCAGTGACTGCCTCCTCTCATATTGCGGAAGTGTCCGGACTCAAGCAGAGTCTGGTGCGGGCCGAAGAAGAACTCGGCCGAGTGAAGAAGCAGCTGGAGGATAAACAAGGTATGTTTTGAAACTTTTAGTAAGTTTTAGCACAAGTAAGTAGTTGTGACTATCTTAAAGTATATATATATATCACACACTCCAGGGGCAAATGCCGAAATTGAGGCGCTCAAGAAGGCTATTGCCTTGGCCGAAAAGAAAGCGGCCGTGGAGCAGGCTCTCCGTGAGAAACATGAGGCGAGGGTCGTGGAAGCTGAACGAGAGCTTCAGGAGGCCGTAGGGAGAAGCGAGAGCTTGGAGCAGAGTCTATAATTGAAAGAATCTGAACTTGCCCAAGCTCTCCGGACCGCGAATGAGGCTCGGGAGGAAGCCCAGGCTGCGCTGAAGGATATTCAGGAGGCGCGAAAGATTGCGGTTGGTAAGGGCTCCCCTTTTTTTCCAAAGCGCCTTACGCTTTCGTAGGGAAGATTCATGGTGACCCATTGAATCCTAATTTTTTCAGGGGCATTTGCGGATTTGTCGCGCAGCATATCTGATGCTGCCCAGTTCTGCCGAGCTGAGAAGAAGGAAACTGCAGAGAAGCTCTTCTAGTCGCAGTATTTGGCGCCGAATTATCCAGTGCCATTTGTCGACCAGCTCAAACAGCTGATCGAACTGCATCAGGCGGTCGAACTAGCCATGAAGGATTTGGTTATCCGGTTGTGGCCCGCTGAGCCCATACCGAGCAGTTTCTTTGGGCTCATGAAGCGGATTGTGAGGGTCTGCCCTCGGCTGGACGTCATTAAGCAGTCGGTTTGCATAGAAGGGGCACAAATGGCATTTGCCCATGCAAAAGTGCACTGGGGGAAGCTTGATGCTGAGAAGCTGATGACCGAGGGGCCGCCGGAGGGGAAGGAGCACCGTAAGCCCGAATTATACTATGATGGTGTCCTGAAAGGGGCCCGCCTCATGGCTGAAAGGGCGTGCGAAGGATCGGTCACTATGATGGTGTTCGGAAGACCGTAAGCCTAATCGGTGGACCGATCCTTCGCACGCTGCATTTTATTATGGCACTATGCGGAATAAATCCTTAAAGATTTTAAAACCTCTCGAACAGCTGACCAGCTCTCGCCTTATCATGACAGTCGGTTTTCGGCTTTCTCTACTGAGGTGTTCGTCCGGCAGAATTGGGACACAATTGCAGTAGTTCTCCCAGTGCTACCTTAGCCGATATTGCGGAACATAAGGTACCAAAACATGGGAGTCGGGCAAACCCAACCAATGACCCAAGATATGATTCGGAGCTGATGCATATAATGCTATAAGTTCGGGGTGCCGAACGACCGAGAAGGTGTTCGGACTTTAGTCACCGTAATACGGGTGCAAGGAAGCCCCTGACGTTTAAAGGCATAACACAATGTTCGGATACCGTTATGACAAAATTTCGTTGAGAAATAATAACAGATAAGCGTTGAATGACTCTACATGATGTATTTAAGTAATACGTCTATGCGTATGAGTACGGTGCATGTTATAAAAGAGAGGCATGACGGCAGAACCTGTTGGGGCCGGGCGGTGGTTGGCTGTGCGCGAGTCTGGAGGAATATCCGGATTGTATTCAGGTGGGGTGGAGATTTCCCCTGTGTGTGTCCGAGCTGATTCCAAGTCGCCGGTCCAGTTATGCGCAAGGGCGAACCTGCAAATAATGCTTAAGAGGCATGTGTGGGCTGTGGATGTGATCCGTCCGGCTTATGCTGAAGGATCTGTATGAGCTATGATTAGGTTGGGGTATCATGAAGTAGTTCGGACTCCATTGTCGGTGTCCGCAAGTTCGGCTGTCGAATCTAAGTTCGATTGAAAGAACCGTGACGCGCTGCTTCAGTGAATAAAGTAGCCGAATACTCTTCGGCCCCGAGGCGAAGCTCGGTCTTGACCACAATTGTGACTTCATCACGTGGGTCTTGGGTGATAATGCGTCGAGTCGCAGTGTATCCTGGCGGTGCTGAATAGCTACTGCCTAGAGGTGTAAGATCGAAAGTTGGTATGGCATTTTTGGCTATCCCGAGACCATCTCTGGGGTGGCGGGGCCTAGGTGGCCTTCATGCCTATTTGTGACACTCTAGAATGAGTTTTTTGGTGGGTATGATCCTCGAGTGATCGGTCCCTAGACTTGATAATTTAAGCTTCTTGCCCTGGGACTTCTTCATGCTCCTTCCAGCGCCGGCCTGCCAATTTGTTTAAAGACCCAGCATTCTCTATTGGTATGATTGGCTAGCGCTCCTGGGGTACCATGGATTTGACATGGGCGGTCAAGTATGCGTTTCAAGCTGGAGGGGCCCGAATTAAGATGTTGAAGTCTCTTCTCCCGCCTAACGGGTTGAGGATTACGGGCTCCTATGTTGATCGTCGTTTCCTGGGCGCCATTTTTTGCCTTGGGACGCTTGTATTTGTTGCGCCAAGGTTTGTGGACTCTGTTTTTGTCCGCTGATGCGTCCGGGGTGCTTGCTATGTTGCTGTTTGGTATGTAATGTTGGTCTTGTGTGCAACCCCTTGTCGCAGTGTGCTGTCGGTGGGGTGTGGGCCTGCGTTTGATTTTTACTGCCGCCTCCTCAAATTGAGGTAGTAGCCTGGGCTTTGGGTAGTATTTTGTTCGGCGCTCGGGTCCGTATTCTTTGGCTACCCGGGCCTTAGTCCATCTTTCTGTGGGCATATTCTTATCAGCTTGAGACTGCTGATGTTTCTTTCCCAGGCTTCTTGCAGTGGCTATAAGCCGGCGCTTGAAGCGCTCCTACTTTATGGGATCCTCTGGTACGCTGAATTTGTCGTCACCGAGGCTCACCTCATCTTCGGAGGGAGGCATATGGTTATCGTCCTCCAAGTATCCGTCCGTCGCCTGTTTGTCTGGGCTAGCCTGCCCATGTTTCTGTTCGGCTTGCTCGAAGGTGAGTTGATCAGGATCGTATTCCTCTTTGGCACCATCTGGATTTTCTTCTCCGGTGCCGGTATTGTTGTGGCGAGGCTTGGAGCGGCGCCGATGACGCCCATGTTTTGATTTCTTCCCCGAGGGGTTATCTCCCGTTGCCTCATCGCCATTGGTTTCTTTGGGAGTATCCACCATATATATATCATATGAAGAGGTGGCAGTCCAGCGCCCCTATGGGCAGTGATTCCTGTTCTTCTCCCGCATCGTCGTCTATACCATCGATGTCTTCGGAGTCGAAGTTAAGCACGTCGGTCAAGTCATCGACCATGCTTATTAAGTGGGTGGTGGGTGGGTAACGAATTTCTTCGTCGCCAGCTTCCCACTCGAGCCGGACATAGTTCGGCCAGGAGTCTCTTGACAAAGAGAGAGACCTTAATGAATTCAGCACTTCTCCGAAGGGTGAGTGCTGAAAGATATCCGCGACGGCGAACTCCATGACTAGAGCCCAGTTAGATTCGATGGGCACGAGTGCGCGCAGTCCGGAACACACTACCGGAGATGAGTCCGGGGGTCCGGATGTACAGATTTCCTGAGGAGAGGAGTCTGTGTTCGGCTCCAATGCCGATGAGTGTGCGGCCTTCGGGGCAGGGTCCATCCACCCGTCCTCGGAAGGCACGACCTGCTCTAGAACGAAGTCTGGAGCTGTAGCAGGTGCGATGTTCCGAATACTGTCCGACTGCAGATCTAGGTCATGCATGTCGTGATTGTTCGATGCTCCTAACACGGGCCTGAATCCATCAAAGATCAAGTCTCCACAGATGTCGGCAGTGTAGTTTAGGTTTCCAAACCTGACCTGATGGCCAGGGGCGTAGCTATTGATCTGCTCCAGATGGCCAAGCGAGTTGGCCCGCAGTGCAAAGCCGCCGAACACGAAGATATGTCCGGGGAGAAAAGTCTCACCCAGGACGGTGTTTGTTGAAGGTTGGAGAAGCCATCAAGCCTTATAGCAACGACACAGAGGAACTCTCAATGAAAGCACCAATGTCGGTGTCAAAACCGGCGGATCTCGGGTAGGGGGTCCTGAACTATGCGTCTAAGGCTAATGGTAACAGGAGGCTGGGGACACGATGTTTACCCAGGTTCGGGCCCTCTCGATGGAGGTAATACCCTACTTCCTGCTTGATTGATCTTGATGATATGAGTATTACAAGAGTTGATCTACCGCGAGATCAAAGAGGCTAAACCCTAGAAGCTAGCCTATGGTATGATTGTTGTTGTTGTTGCTGTTGTGTCCTACGGACTAAACCCTCTGATTTATATAGACACCGGAGGGGGCTAGGGTTACACAGGGTCGGTTTATAGAGGAGGAGATCTACATCCGAATCGCCAAGCTTGCCTTCCACGCCAAGGAGAGTCCCATCCGGACACAGGACAAAGTCTTCTATCTTGTATCTTCATAGTCCAATAGTCCGGCCAAAGTACATAGTCCGGCTGTCCAGATACCCCCTTATCCAGGACTCCCTCAACGGGCGTCGACTGGTACGGGGTCGACGGATGCCGAAGGAGGACGCCACGGGCACTCGCGTGGAAGTGCGACGAACCTCAGATCGGCAGTGCCTCGACATCGAGGGGGGCCTCCTGGAGCCAGGCCGAGTCGCCGGCGACGAAAGTGACCGCGCCGAGTCGGAACTCGCGGCCATGATCAAACCACCGCCGGAAACCATGTTAATGAAGACTGAAAAAATGCAACCTCGCTAGAAGTCGCTAAGACGCTTTGCCCCACGGTGGGCGCCAACTTTCGTGGTACTAAGACTGACAGTAAGAGTAGGGGGTACGTATGAGGAGACAAGGTCCTAGCTACAATGAGGTTGTACGCAAGTGTTTACGAGTTCAGGCCCCTCTCGGAGGAGGTAAAAGCCCTACGTCTCGGTGCCCGGGGGCGGTCGACTGGATTATAATACGCGTGTGTGTTACAGGGGGTGCGAACCCTTGTCCCAGAGGAGGGGGTGGCTTATATAGAGTGTGCCAGGACCCCAGCCATCCTCCGTTACAGAGAGCTCAATGTACATAAAGAGAGGGCGTTACTGATAATGCCAGCTATAAAGTGCTATTAATGCCTTTGAAGACTATGGAGTGAATGCTTGATCGTTGTTGTCCTGTGCGACTCCTAGTCTTCATAGGTTGAGTGGTTTCTTGTATAGTCTAGTGATATCGGGAAGGAGGGGTACCCGAGTGATATGACTGGTCGAGTGGATTGCACTCGACGTCTTTAATTGGTATTCTCTGCTGTCTCTGGGGTGCCTTTGCTTCTAGGGTAGTGACTTTAGGTAGGGTGTATAGGTCAGGCCTGTGACCCTACCCTAGGTCTATATCCTCATCAAATGCCCTACACTGAAGTTTCATGTTTTGCTTAGCCTAGACTTCCGGGGTTTGGCTCTTCTAGGGCAAGGTTTGACCACCTTCAGAGGCGTTCAAAGAGTTTGTGATACTTCACAAACCTTCTATAAATCTCATAGCCTTCTTGAAACTTGGCCCAAAAATTCTAGGGGTCGGTACTTTCAGTTAGGTCCAAACAACTTCCGGAGTATCCATAAGGTGTGCAACCCTATTGCAAACCTTTTGTAATCCCCAAGACCTGTCCGGAACTTGTCCTGAAACTTGTAGGGTTGCCTGAAACTTTCGAGCCATGAAACAGACGTGTCATAATGGTTGGATTTGGGGGGGGGGGGTATAAATAGGCCCCTTCTTCCCCATAAAAGAGGCGATGCTTCCATTCTCACTCTCCATTTTTCTAGCTCCGATTTCTTGGAGAACTCCCTCCGCTTCCACTCAAACTTTTTGATCTTTTGTGGAGTTAAAGAGAAGTGCCCAATCTACGTTTCCACTAAAGGAAAAGTTGATCCCCCCTTGTTTTCCTTGGTGGATCTTGGTACACTTGGAGATTGGAGACTCCTATGCGGTAGAAGTCCCCATTGAGAAATTGATTTGTGAGTCTCCCTGTGTTTTTGCGAAGGTTTGGAGATCGCCTTAAGGTCTACCAGTAATTATCAAGAATCGCCTTGGTGGTGATGTATCAAGGAGAATATGGTGAGTATTTGTTGTGTTTTTGTGCCTACTATAAATATGCCCTAGAGGCAATAATAAATTTATTATTATTCTATTTTTCATGTTCATATTAAGTTTATATTTCTATGCTAGAATTGCATTGGTTTTTGAACGAGAGATTTCGATGAAACCTAATTGCATATGTGGAATGATAAACACCAAACAGATCCCTAGTCAGACCTCTGGACTAGATCATGTATTGTTGATAAGGATTTCCACAATAATGAGAGGACATTTTTAGGGTAACAATGATGTTTGTTAATGTTTACTTATGTTCTTAGACCATGAGAATATCGTAAACCTAAGCACCAAATAGTTACTTTTAGGTTATCAAATGTTACTTCGCAATAAACCCGGGCAAACGTCGGGCCGGGCCGGGTTTCGGGCCGGGCTTATAAAAGCCCGACTTTCATTTCCCAAGCCCGAGCCCGGCCCGAAGCCCGAAATACTCCCTGTTTTCAAGCCCGAGCCCGGCCCGAAGTCAAGCCCGAAGCCCGAAAGCCCGGCCCGAACGCTGTTTTTTAGTGTACGCACATGCAAGCCCGGCCCGAAGCCCGAAAGCCCGGCCCGAAATACATAAAAAATGAAGCCCGAGCCCAGCCCGAACTATCTTCCGGGCTGCAAAACTAGGCCCGAGCCCGGCCCGAACATCAAGCCCGACCCGGCCCGGCCCGGGTTTTTCGGGCCGGGCTCGGGTCGGGCTGCCCATGCCCGGGTTTACTTCGCAACTAGGTGATTATAAAGAAGACTATTGGGTACACCAGAAAGTAGGCAGTGGTTCTAGATACGTTAAGACCGATCACACTATGGGAACACTTGGTATTAAGGCATCCAACATCACCTAGCCAGGTATTGTGACTAAGGAGTCACAGGGATACGAAAATGAGAAAAGAGTACAAACCAGTAGCAAGGATAAATAGGTATAGTGGTCAAGGAGTTGATCACAAGGATACTGTCAAAGTCTCGCGTCGGGTTGTGTAATGTATCGCGCAAGAGATGATCAGGAGTCGCGACTAACATCGAATGTCTCACTCGTTGCTGTTGGGATCTATCACCGCACGTGACAACCCGAAAGAGCCTCGTAGCATCGCGTGGAAGCTCACCATCTTGTACCTCGTCGACATCCTCGATGCGTCCAGACCTAGCTCCAAGTGGAACATAGCTCGACCACCACGCTCCCTTGCGCTGTCGCACGACGTGACATGGTCCTGATCGACAATCGTCTCAAGATCCCCATAAGTTTGAAGTGTGTGGAGGTCGACATGTGCGGTGCGGTACAGGTAAGGCGCACGACGATGCCACGAGGCGGTGGAGAACATGGTCAAGGCAGCCATCGTGTGCGTGCGTAGGAAGTGGAGGAATGTGAGAGCGCTGCACTTGGCACCCGAGTAGATCACCCTACCTCTCTATCCGTCTTCGGGTTGTGCACGTGTGTCCGAGCTCCGATGCACAGGAGGAAGTGATTCATGAAACGGAACAAATAGCAACTTTTTGGTGACTAGCGTTGGATTGCAAGCTTCCCTATCCATGTCCGCGGACACGTTACAGTGTTCGATTTGATGACAGTGCGTTGGAGATGCCCTAAGTTTTTGTTTTTAGACAAAGGAGATACCCTAAGTAGGGCCCACACGTCAGTCGAACTCCAACCATGCCTCGCTTCAGGTTTTCGTTTTTTTAGCGGTGCTTCAAGTCTCTGTGGGCTATAGCAAATACGATGGCTAGGGCTTGGACCCCAAAACCCAGCCTAAACCATAGTAAGTTTTTCTTTTGAGCAGAACTACTACTCCCCCATTTCATAATGTAGTGCGCCCATACTTTTCGAGATTCAACTTTGACCATAAATTAGACCAATAATACATAAATAATTTTCCTAAAAAATTATACTTTTGAAAACTTCTTTCGAATACGAATTCAAAGGTATCTGTCATCCTCCCGCTGCAGTCGCCTTAAATTTATGGTAAAAAATAAATCTCCAAAAGCGTTGGTGCATTACATTTGTGGGGGTGGGGGTGGGGGGGGGGAGACTAGTATAGGATCAACCCAAACATTTCATATTTAGACAATCCAAAAAAATCTGAAAAAATTGTACAACATACCTGCGGGGTGTGTCTATAACTACAAAATGAATTCAGCTCAAAACTCGATCTACAGTTAGAGATTCTAAAAAGACAAATTTGACTATGAATAGTGTGAGCTTTTGGGCGAATAGTATTTGGCACTATTCACATCTGATTTGTCTTTTTTGGTCCAATAAGTGTAGTTCGAATTAGGAGCTGAAACTTTTTGAGCTTGTACATCACACATGAATGTGTGTCTCCAATTTTTTTCAGAATTTTTGAACATATTTTGTATCTTCAAAAAATTTGATCACATTGATCTCACCTAAGAATAGATCTTATATACAAGTCTTCCCCACATTTGTGGAGGGAGTAGGTCCCACACGTCAGCTAGACACCAACCAGGCCTCGCTTCAGGTGGTGATCAGGGCTTCGTGGGCTATAGCAGCACGGTGCCTAGGGCTTGGGCCCCCGAACCCAGCCTATCCTCGTCAAATCTTCCTCACCTCGTCGCAATCCAATCCACCACCCGGCGAAGAAGGCGACGAGATGGCGGCGAGCAACTTCATGGGGTCGTCGTCGCGGCTCCGCGTCGGGCTCCTCCCGTCCGTGACCCCGCACCTCGGCCGCCGCGCGCTCGCCGCCCGCGCCTCTGCGGACAGCGGCGGCGGCGGCCCGGTCCGCGTCCGCTTCGCGCCGTCGCCGACCGGCAACCTCCACGTCGGGGGCGCCCGCACCGCGCTCTTCAACTACCTCTTCGCGCGCTCCAGGGGCGGCAAGTTCGTCCTCCGCGTCGAGGACACCGACCTCGAGCGCTCCACCAAGAAGTCCGAGGAGGCCGTCCTCAGCGACCTGTCCTGGCTCGGCCTCGACTGGGACGAAGGTATTTACTGTCACCTACATTTCGGCCTGTTAGGGTTCTTCTGAGGTGACCGAGGGATATCTGATGACTAGAGTTCAAGAGCGAATTCCTACTCTGGATTGTGTTTGCGATGGTTGTTTTTGTATAAGAAATTTGCGATGGTGTAGTTGCTTATTAAGCTGTATTGGGGTAGTTAATCAACTAGAGTAGAATCTGTTACCTGCAAATTGCTGTACTCATCTGTGTACCTGTTTAGGTCCGGACATCGGTGGCGATTTCGGCCCTTACCGCCAGTCGGAGCGCAATGTTCTGTACAAAGAGCATGCCCACAAGCTAATGGAGTCTGGTGCTGTTTATCGCTGCTTCTGCTCTAATGATGTATCTTTCTCCCCTCTCCTGACCTGCATGTTTCCCTGCTTAGTGAAACTTAAGTTTCCTGGTTCCAAGTTCCACGTATATGTACTAGCATAGGCTGTTTTTGTTGGCTCAACATGGGAGCTGATTAAAGTTCTCCAAATGAATTATTTTGGTTGCTTTGAGTAAAATACTTGGGATTTTGTGCTTCTCATGAAGAATTAAATGTGACATCCTACCATGACCACTATGCATGAATCATTTAAAACACGGTGAACAATTTGAGGGGCGTTATTTCGAGTAAACTCATGGGCTGGCCTGTCTGTAATATTCGCTAATCAAATAGTAGCTCGTCTAACAAGTGCTATTGATGCTTCAGGAACTCGAGAAAATGAAAGAAACTGCTAATCGGATGAAGATTCCTCCTGTATACATGGGGAAGTGGGCTACTGCTTCAGATGCAGAAGTTCAACAAGAGTTAGAGAAAGGCACACCTTATACTTACCGTTTCCGAGTGCCAAAGGAAGGTTCACTGAAAATCAACGACCTTATTCGTGGTGAGGTAATGACATAAAGCGTTTGAGCCTATGTTTTCAGGTCCACACTGTGAACTGCTCTTATGCTTTCTACGTTAGTAATCCAAAATTTGTGAATTGTGCAAGTAGCACAGTGATATACATATACTGACCATCGAATAGTTTTATAAAGGTCAGTTGGAATCTAAACACACTTGGCGATTTTGTGATCATGAGAAGCAATGGCCAGCCAGTGTATAACTTTTGTGTCACTGTTGATGATGCTACCATGCGCATCTCCCATGTTATCAGGTAACAGAAATTTATTACTCTTGGTCTTTACTTCTGATCATCTGGCGCATAATTCATGCATTTTCTTGTTTTTTCCAGAGCTGAGGAGCACCTACCAAACACATTACGGCAAGCTCTCATTTATAAAGTAATTTCCTGCACCTGTGTCGTGATTGTTGTCTTGACCTTCGAAATGTGTGATTATAGTCCTGACCTTCAAAATGTCTGTCTCATCAAATGCAATGTTATGACCCTGTGCAGGCTCTTGGATTTGCAATGCCTTTATTTGCTCATGTCTCACTCATTCTGGCTCCTGATAAAAGTAAACTGTCTAAACGTCATGGGGCTACTTCCGTGGGGCAGGTAACTAGCTGATTGTTGGAAATACATGGTGTTTACCTGCATCAATTATGTGACTGTCAAACTGTATTCTTGATATACTTCTCTCCAATTGTCTGTATTTGTTCAACTTAATTACTGATAATTTTCACATCTTCTCTGGACATATTTTACTTTTGAAAGGCGTAAAAGTGAAACACTCATTTGTTTTCTTTCTCTGAACAGTATAAAGAGATGGGCTATCTGCCTCAGGCAATGGTCAATTATTTGGCACTCTTGGGCTGGGGTGATGGTACTGAAAATGAGTTCTTCACCATTGATGACTTAGGTTAGTTTGTCAACTCTTACTCTGGGTGGTTTTGAAGAACATAAGGACCTTTTGTTTTATCAATTCTCACTTTGGTGTTCCATCACTTGCAGTTGAGAAGTTCACTATCAATCGCGTCAATAAAAGTGGAGCAGTCTTTGACGCAACAAAATTGAAGTAAAGCAAAATTCTAACAATTTTCATATTGCCAGGACCTTTCTCCTCACTTGAACATGTGAAGTTGTATACGTGCTTCACTGATCTATTTTCACAATAATCTGGTTTGTTTATAGATGGATGAATGGACAGCATCTACGGTCACTTCCTTCTGAATTACTCATCAAGGACTTCGAAGATCGATGGAGGAGCACAGGCATTCTTCTGGAGTCTGAAAGTGGTTTTGCTAAAGTAAGACTGGAATTCAATTTTCTATTTTTCTGTACACACCAGGGGTTCTTACTTTGGAACTACATGCTAAAGGGATACGTGGATTTATTTGACACAGTATTTGGTTCTAAGAGTTCCTGTTTCTTTCTCACAACCACCAAAAGAAAGCGATGCACAAAACGCTTCTTAATCATCAACAAATCATTTTTCTTTCAAATGTTGCAATATCAGGAGGTTTAGGACCAGTTGCTATCCTGGGAAGCTTTAATAATAATATGCACTATTTTGCGCAGGAAGCTGCTGAGCTTTTGAAGGAGGGCATTGATTTGATAACAGATGCGGATGCTGCCCTTTGCAAATTATTGTCGTATCCCCTTCATGACACTTTAAGCAGGTCTGCAAAACACTTTAATGTCTCATTAATTCTTTATTTACCCTTTTCCTGAACTAACTGCGAAATTGTTGCCAAATATGTAGTCTTGCAAATTGCTTTGACTGAGTTTGGTAGGCCTATTCTGATCAATTACTGTTTTTTTATTTGCGTGTTTTTAATCTCCAGTGATGAAGCTAAATCTGTGGTGGAAGACAAACTTTCTGAGGTTGCATCGGGTCTCATTGCTGCTTATGATAGTGGTGAGCTTGGTCAAGCACTAGCTGAAGGCCATGATGGTTGGAAGAAGTGGGTGAAATCTTTTGGCAAGACTCACAAAAGGAAGGTCAGTGTTATTGAGGGCGGTTGTGGTTTGATTTTGTTGCCAACGGAATCTAGGGTTGTTCCTGGGCTGTTTCAATGGTCTGGCCAAACCGTTGGAGCTTCTAAATTAATTTTAATTTTGGACTGCCTCAACAGATACATGCAAGATTTATTACCATATTTTTCAGCCTGAACTGAACCTATAACTTCTGGAAGCAACCTATCTCCCACCTAAACCATGATAACTAGAGAGAGATGTTGAAAATACAGCTAACAAATAATTAGTTCAATACAAACCTTGACAATCCTGGCTGATATCAAGTTCTTCATTCAGCTCCGTGAATGCTAATGCTTTTCCTGGCCATATACAACTGAAAGAAACAACTAATGCACATTGTATTTTTTATTAACCTGTGATCAGGGAAAGTCACTATTTATGCCACTCCGAGTACTGTTGACCGGGAAGCTTCACGGACCTGCCATGGACAGTACCGTAATCCTCGTGCACAAAGCAGGCACCTCTGGTGCGGTGGCCCCTCAGTCTGGTTTCGTGAGTCTCGACGAAAGGTTCAAGATCCTGAAAGAGGTGGACTGGGAGTCACTGCAGAAACAACAAGAGTCCCCTGTTGAATCTGCCGTTCCCGCGGCTTCGTAAATTTTTGTAGGGAATCCAGAACAATCATATAATGTGACTGAGTGATGGCTTGTTACTTTTTTTTTCGATTTATGCATGTAATGAATTTTGAGGGTATGTGCTCCATCTTGCTGTACTTTTTGTAGGTTGTGTTGCCTATTTCTTCCGTTGCTGGGAACACTTAGGAAACGTCTAGTAAGATGTACGAATAGTTTGCCGCTTAATAAAGTGTTTTTTCCCTGTATCATAGTACAAGTTGATGCTTCAACTGCCAATATTTGATGATGTACTACATAGATATTTTCTACGCCATGTTCTTTTATTCGTAAAACCAATGATTCTATTTTATAGTCTACCAAAAGAAAATAATTCTTTCACCTTTGAGAAATAAAATAGAAAATGCCTCTCGAGTTCTTGATGTACCTGAAAAATGCATCTTCGAACTGAAATACTTACTCCGTTACAAATTTAGTTCATTTGAACTAACACCACACACTTATTTAGAATGGAGGGACTACATAATAACATTTAGACATTTGCTTCATATATGAATACGCTAGTGTAAGCATTTGAAAATAAAATTTGTAATATTTTTATAACTAATTTATTGGTACTACTTTCGCTTGGCCAATCAAGATCCTATCATTGTAGTTTTAGCCATAACAAGAGAATTACTGTTATTGCATGAAAAACACCATTTGTTTTGGGCAGCCTTTTTTCTTTTTTTGTGATGGATTGTTTTAGGCAGCGTTGGTAGCATGGTTGAGAGGATTCATATAAACCACCCGCAAAAAAAGAGAGGATTCATATAAACCAGAGCTAGATTCAATCGCGAACTGAGCGTAGCTCTAGTTTGGTTTCTTGGTGGGAACAGCCTATCAAGGTTCAAGTTCTAGACCGGTAAGGGTAGGGTGTGCATGCCTTCATTCATAGGGGTGAGTGTATGTGCATTTATATGAGCGTTCGCGTCTGTATTGTATTAGAAAAAAAAACTTGATTCACTTGAAAAAACCCCGATATGACTCACATTTGAAAGGAACCCTAATGGGTCATCTAGATTCTACAAGGAACAAGATTCCGGGAATTCATGTTTTTTGCATTCTTTTTAAAAAGTAGACAAGTACTATTTCACGATCCCCTACTCTTTCCTGCGGTTTGTGAATTTCCATCGGTCCAAATTTTGTTTTATACCCATGAATAATATATAAATTTTAGCATTTTAAACATACACTGTTAGTTCTTATTAAACTACAATTCGCAAAAAAAATCCTACAGGCAATTACCATTCGTCCAAAAAAAAACTATTAATTACCCCAAAAATGTTACACTTGCAAAACCTGGGCCAAGTTGGGGTTTAGGTCGCTGCTCCATAGACCCGTGCCCACGACTTTCTCGCCCGACCGCTCCTTTTGCGCCGCCGCCACCGCCGCATCCGCGAAAACCTCGCCCCCACTCCCGCCGCCGTCTCCGCCGCAGCTCCGGACCCCTAGAATCCGAGCGGCGATGGCCTCCTCCATACTCTCCGACTGCTCCTCCTGCGCCACCTCCCGCCTCCTCCCCCTCCGCCGCGCCCTCCACCCGCCGCCGCCCCGCTTCCGCCCCTCCCCCGCCCCGGCGCCGTTGCCGAGGAGGCCTCTCCTCGCCGCCGCCGCCTCGCTCCCGCTCCTCCCCCGCGCGCGCCGCATGGCCGCGCTCGCCGCCGCCTCTTCCGCCGACTCAGGTGTGCGCACCCATTTCTTCTTCTCCTCGCCTCACTAGTATAGTACAGTTTTAAGTATTCTATTGTGTACTGCTGTCCCCTTCAGTGAGCTCCCTGAGCAAAAGCACAACCTTAGATAGTCCTATTTTTTTTTTTTCGAGCTAATCCTAGTGTAGCAACGGATGAATTACCCAGAGAGGCTTGTTAGTTGTTACATACGCGTAGCTGTAAATCCTGTTCTACATCATGTTGTTCCGGTGTTATAATTGTGTTGATGGATGGGTTTTCTTGTGCAGCCACTGTTTTGGCTGATGCATCTGCCAAGATCATCGACGGCAAGCTGGTGGCAAAGCAAATAAGGGAGGAGGTCGGCGTTGAGATCGCCAGGATGAAGGACACGATCGGGGTGGTGCCTGGGCTGGCGGTCATCCTAGTCGGCTCGAGGAAGGATTCCCAGACATACGTGCGGAACAAGAAGAAGGCGTGCGATGCGGTCGGTATCAAGTCGTATGAGGTTAATTTGCCAGAGGACGCTTCCGAGTACGAGGTCATCAAGCACATAGCAACCTTCAACGATGATCCGTCGGTGCATGGCATCTTGGTTCAGCTGCCCTTACCTCGCGTGAGTTCTCAATAGCCGCTACTCAATGGCTAGTATAAATGTTGAACCCATTGCCTGAAGGGACTGTCATATTTCATCTTACTTAGTTTTTTGTTGTCTAGCCTACTCCCTCTATACCGAAATACTTGTCGTTGGGGAAAACCAGTACAAGTTTCCCCAGCGACAAGTATTGTGGTACAGAGGGAGTAGATATTATGTAGCGTGCCACTGAAATATGTACCAGGCATAATAAATCTGTTAAGGCATCGATAATGGCAGATTCCCTCAACCCTACACCAAACATTCCCATTTATTAATTCAAGTAACTGCATAGATGTTGTATAATTGTTACAGAAGCCATCTGGTTACATTCTTTAGAGCTCATGGATAATAAGGTGAACACATTTTATTTTATTTTGGCTAATGGTCATATGCCAATTGTGGTTTTGTGTTTCTTGTCAGCGTTCTATTAAAAATGACTATCTATACTGATTCTTGAGCTTCTTTTTTCACCTATGTGTTCTAATTAATTTGCAGCATATGAACGACGAGAACATATTGAATGCTGTTAGTATTGAAAAGGACGTTGATGGCTTTCATCCAGTGAACATTGGACGACTTGCAATGCAAGGTCGGGATCCATTCTTTGTTCCATGCACCCCTAAAGGATGCATGGAGCTGCTACACAGATCTGGAGTTGAAATAAAAGGGAAGAGAGCTGTTGTAATTGGAAGGAGCAATATTGTGGGGACGCCTGCTGCTTTACTCTTACAAGTATGAACTAGTTTTTCATTTAACATAGTTTGATCAACTTTATTTCAGTGTTTAATATGTTTTCAAATGATTATTAGAAAGCAAATGCAACAGTGAGTATTGTACATTCAAAAACCAAGAACCCCGAGGAAATAACAAGACAAGCAGATATTATAATCGCGGCTGTTGGAGTTGCTAACCTGGTCAGAGGGAGTTGGATAAAGCCTGGAGCTGCTATTATTGATGTTGGCATCAATCCGGTTGATGTAAGGCACCTACTCTCTTTTAGCTAGAACCTTTTCCATCTTCTTTTCCCGTTCTTTTCTTTTTAGTGCTAGGGTGATCTGTTTACTTTTAACATAGCCTGTTTCTCAATGGAAAAGCTTGATAATGTCTGTTAAAACAGTTATAATGCTGCACATTTTGTATCATGTTTTGGTTCAGATAATGCAAAACTTTGACAATCTAAGTATATGGGGAGTTCTGCATGGTTTTTCTGGGGAGTACGTGTTTCTCTTCAGGTCCCTCCCCGGGATCAAACTCTATGAAGCCCCGTGCTCCCACCATTGGGCAGATATTTATGGAAGTTGCAACTAGCGTAGCTTCTTAAGTTTTTATGAACACCACGTTTGGAAAATTCTGGTGAATTTGTAGACTTCTTATTTTAAGTTTGGGCAGCGCAGTGGTCAATTAATTCAGAACTCTATTAGTAGTACCTGGAAGGTTCTACTTGACTCATGTCTTCCAGTGTATATTTTCTCTTTTGCTGCCGGCGTGCCCCTTGCAGCATGTGTATTACTTTTCCTGCGTGGTATACTCACTGCTGATTTGGAATGCATCAGGATCCAGCAAGCCCTCGAGGTTACCGGCTAGTTGGAGATGTCTGCTTTGAGGAGGCCTCCAAGGTTGCAGGAGCCATCACACCAGTTCCCGGCGGTGTCGGGCCAATGACAATTGCGATGCTTCTGTCGAACACACTGGATTCAGCTAAAAGAATCCACAAGTTCAAGTAACCGGACAACCCTGTACTCAGAACTTGGGAGAGCGCTTAACCTTTGGTTTAGTCTACCAGGCAAGGTATTGCCAACTGTTTGATGCGCCTTTTGTTGGACCAGAAAAGGTCAACAAGAGCCGTGAAATAAATTTTTGACAGGGGTGAGAAATTTACCCCGGCTTCAAACTGTACCGTATTCGCTAATGTTCCATGAAATCCCAGTTCAATCTGTGGCACAACTTAGGTCAATTGAGATCTCAGTTAAGCTTGGACGAACCATATGTTATGCTTGTTTGCACAAACTGATTGGGCATATATGAGTGGTGGGCTCCCCTGCTGATGTGGCAGGACAGGAGAGGGAAGGAAACAAGAGCTCCAATGTCCAATCTAATCTATCCAGTTGGATACTGGATTTTATTAGCTGTCCCAATCCCAACTAGTTTATGTATGGTACACACACTGCACTCACAGGGATATATATGATGGTTGTTCCTAACTGCTCCCACTCACAGCTGGATGGGAAGTTAGCTGATGAACCATTTCTGTTCAGGCAAGTAATCAGTGCAGTTTCTAGACCACATACATATATATGTATGATATTGCTTTGCTTCTAAGTGTAGGGAGGGATCTTGGCATCCTAATCCGTGGAACCGCCAAATAAATGAGGGCCGCTTCGACGTGCTGGAATTTCCCCTCATTTCTGCAGGAATTGGAGTGTTTTCTTATGGAAATGTTGCTGCAAATGATAATAATCTATAACTATGACCTGGAACTGAATCAGAGGTGTGCAAAAGGTTTCTAAAATAATAACATGTATATACATGCACATCTGAAAGGATATGGCCCAATTATATGAGATGCCTGTGCACTTCTGAATCTTGATGTCTTGCCTTTCAACCAACATATCTCACCTTTCCCTTTTCTGGCAAGAGTGGCTAGTGCCTATATGTCACCCTAGAAAGGAAGTGACACTGAATACAGTTGGTATGGTGGTGTGGGCAGATGGAACGCATAATAAATAATAAATAGATGATGTGATAAAATAATAAGACAAAGTGGAAAAAAATGATTACAGAATATCATATCAGGAAAAGGGAAGGACAGTAGCGGTTGTGCACCGTTCCTTCAGAGTTAAGATACCCCATTTGGAACACCTGAGAACCTGCTGGATTATCCCAAACATATTTGTATCCTATGAAATTCCCGCAAAAACTCGTTAAACTTACGAGGTAAAAACAAGTTGTTAAGATTATCATACGGACATATCTTAATTTCATCGTCCTGGTGGAAGCTACATGTAACATATACTTTTGGAGGATATTATTGTATCTTATACGTACGAGATTAGCTGTTGACAACTTTTGCTGCTCCCTTTGGTCTAGGTCGTTAAACAACTCACGCCGTCGGGCGCAGCGAAATGCCGTTGAACAATCAGGGGACACATGACGCAACAATGTAGCAAGGGAAAACGATGGCATGGAGATGCAGCGGTCCTGCAATTATTTTAATTGCCATTAATGTGATATCTTTATTGTGTTTATACATTAGAGAAGAATCTTCACTGAATCGAGTAGTATTGCTTGTAGCATCGCACCGTCCCTACATCCATAGTGATATCGCTTTCAAGGATATGGTGGTTTCTTTCGGTTAGACTTGGATTACAAGCTTAAAACACCTTTTTCGGATCCTCCTGCTCCTTGCAAACATGCACTCCATCTGTTCCAAAATAAGTGTCGTGGTTTTAGTTTGAACTATTCTGAACCCTTCGAACTTTTTAGAAAAGTTGAACTATTTCGTATGAAATTTACGCATTACAGACACAGTGATAAAAACATTGCACCTAGCAAAAATCGCTAATGACCTACTCTCTTTGTTATATAATGCTAAAATAAATAACAAAAATAATAATCAGAATCACCTTTTGCAACGGAGACATGTAACTAAATTATTTTTTGGGACATGCATAATGATACAATGCTCTTTGAAAGATAGATGTGGATATAATATTGAAGGACAACAAATTATCTTACAATTGAAATTGTTGTAATTTGCAAAGCTCTCTTTGTCCCAAGTTGCTGAACAACCCATAGCGGCAGAAATCCGTGTAACAACCATGAAGGGGGAATAATAAAAAGAAGCGCATCTGCACAAAGGATGAAAAGGATGTTCCTCTTATTTAATAATTCACATTATATCTTTTAGATGAAATGCGAGACCTTTATCAAATCAAGTAAGACTTATGTTTAAAAAAATCAAGTAGGATTTACTTACCACATATCACAACATGGCGATACAACTAGCAGTACCAACGACAGTGGCGGAGCCAGGAATTTCCTCCTAGTTATTCATTGGTATTCATGTGTATGATACAATAGCAATATGATAGCAAATATAAAACAAGGTAGCAACAGTATACCAAAAGATCAATAATTCTTTGGTATTCCATGGAAATCCCAGGAAGACCTCTGGCGCCGCCATTGCCAACGATACAGTGGTTTCTTATGGTTCACCTTGAATGACAAGCTCAAAACACCTCTAAGGGTCCTTCTTGGCCGAGTCCCTAACAAAAAGTTCGCAGATTCAATTTTTTATAGGAAAGTAAAAATCATATGAAATAATTCAATTTCTACCAAAAAATAGGGGTTCGGGTCCGGAAAGGATACACTGGCTCCTTACGATTCGCCTTGGATTACAAACTTAAATTACCTTGGAGGGTCTTTCTAAACCGAGTCCATGAGAAGGTAGAACTTTTCCCAAATTGAATCAGACTCTACACACAACCAACAACTTGTACCTAAGCCCTCAAAGACACTCGAAATGTTGTTCAACAATTAATTACTCCCTTCGTTCCAAATTATATAAATAAATAATCACAAAATTAACTAAAATTGGCTTATCAATGGACACAAGCCTTTGAGTATTTGTGAGTGACACATCTTGATACAATCCCATTCCAAGATAGATCTACATATAAACTTGGATGATAATGTCAATTCTTAGAAGCGACACTATTCCAATTTGCAACATTCTCTTTCACCCATCTTGCTGAAGAAACCATAGCATCAAGGTAGCCTGAAAGTTTTTTAATAAAAATTAACTGTGAACAATCGGAAAGAAGTGGACATATAAAACGTGTTATATTCTTTCGACAAAACGTGAAATCATCATTGAACCAAGGAGGTCCTAACTTACCACCAATGTAGCACAACCGCTACATTTATGATGATATTTAGGTGTACCTAGGATACATTGGATTCTTACTGTTCACCTCAAAACAAGCATTATTTTTTCAACAAAATGTGAGATCTTTATCGAATCAAGAAGAACTTGCTTGCACACACCCTACATTTATGACAATATAACTATCCCTAACAAGGGTACAACGGGTTCCACCTTGGAGTCGGGCTAGAAATCTATACTCATTTTTTGGTAGCAAGTTGTAAAAGTAGGGTTTGTGCTTTTAGGGCTTAGGGTTGGGAGGATGGGGGGAGGGGGTTGCACACATCTTGTTATAATCCTCTTTGAAGATCATATATTATATGTTGGAGAATAAATTTGTATCTCATAGACAATGATGGTCTGCAAGTGCACAAGGTTTAGTTATAGTCTTTCCGATGTAAGAGTGTCGATCCCACAGGGAGCACAAGAATTTGACTTTGTCTCTTGTAAAGACTAACGGAATTGTGCCTAAAAGTTAGTTGTAGACGAAAATAAAATTGGAGGTGGAAATTTTGCAATGTTTTGAGTGAAGTTCGATCAAAAGTAATTGTGCAAAAAGAAGTAAAAGAACATCACAGAGTAAATAAAGCGATGAAACTGACAACATGATTAAGGCATTCTCAGGGAGTCCAGATTCCCCACTAGTATGTGTCTAACGTAACATATGTGATTGCACAGTTATAGGTTGGATAATTGAGCCACTCTTCATGTTTGAAATTGGGTAGAGCCGAGTACAGTATACGAGCTACTTGTGTAGTCTCTGTATCACATACGCCACCACCGTAGTTTCTCCACTCCGATTCTCACTATGGTGATTAACGGGTTTCCCATGCACATGGCCGCACTAAGGGTTCTCCTTTTATCAATTGCAAAAGTGGGCAAGAGAGAATATTACTTTCACCTCTTTAACCCTATATCCCAATCTTTACAACGACAGTAATATGCTCCATGGCCATACACGGTGGAAATGCTGAGTGCCCCCCTTCATAACATTCACAAGATGCTATTAAATCAAACATTCAACAGAGGATCTCATATCTCTATAAGCATTTAGTGTTGGAAATATGCCCTAGAGGCAATAATATTGTATTATTATATTTCCATTTTCATAATCAAGAATTTATATTTCATGCTATAACTGTTATGATTCTAGAATATGCGATTCAGTGAAAAACTCATATGCACATGTGGAGTCATAAATGGTAAAATATAGATTCCCGATCGTTCCTCTAAGACTAGCTTAGGTATTTTTGGTGATCACATTTTATGGATCTTAGAATATCATTAAGTGTAGCAACAATCCTAACAACATTGAGAGTATGATGTTAGAAGAATGATCATATTGAATCGACCCAAATCTTGTTTTTTATACTTTGAGATAATATCATCTGAAATCATTGGTTATAACATGGAGTGTTAGCATGTGTTTTCGTTCCTTAGACCATGAGAGTACCATAGTCACTTCTGATGTCGCTTGAACTATGTCAGTATTTCCCCAAAGATGACGGGATGATGCAGCACAACTACGATAGGTATTTCCCTTAGTTATGAAACCCTAGGTATCAATCCAGTAGGAGAACCAAGCAACACTATATAAATGGCACCTGCACACAAAGAACGAATACTTGCAACCCGACACATATAAGGGGTTGTCAATCCCTTTTTCCGGGTAACGACGCCAGAAATTGTCAAGTTGGCGCGATAAAAATTGTGATAGATTGGATAAATAGATCTTGATAAAACGCGAAATAAAATAAGTAACAAAAAATGCAGCAAGGTATTTTTGGGTTTTTGGAATAATAGATCTGAAAATAAAAGTGGCAAACAATAGATCTGAAAATAAAAGTGGCAAATAATAGATCAGAAAGCAAATATGATGAAGAATAGACCCGGGGGCCGTAGATTTCACTAGTGACTTGTCTCAAGAAATAGCACACGGTGGGCAAACAAATTACTGTTGGGCAATTGATAAAACCTCAAATAATTATGACGATATCCAGGCAATGATCAATATATAGGCATCACGTCCAAGATTAGTAGACCGACTCCTGCCTGCATATACTACTATTACTCCACACATCAACCGCTATCCAGCATGCATCTAGTGTATTAAGTTCATGGAGAAACGGAGTAATGCTATAAGAATGATGACATGATGTAGACGAGATCTATTCATGTAGGAATAGCCCCTATCTTGTTATCCTTAATAACAACGATACATACATGTCTTGTTGCCCCTTCTGTCACTGGGAAAGAACACCGCACGATCGAACCCATCACAAAGCACCTCTTCGCATGGCAAGAAAAATTGATCTAGTTGGCCTAACTAAACCAAAGATTCAAAGAAGAAATACGAGGCTATAAATAATCATGCACATAGGAGATCAAAAACTCAAATAACTTTCACCGATATATAGATCTGATCATAAACTCAAAGTTCATCGGATCCCAACAAACACACCACAAAAAAGTTACATCAAATAGATCTCCAAGAGACCATTGTATTGCGAATCAAAAGAGAGACAGAGGGGAAGCCATCTAGCTACTGCCTACGGATCCGTAGGTCTATGATGAACTACTCATGCATCATAAGAGAGGCGCCAATGAGGATGATGAACCCCTCCGTGATGGTGTCTAGATTGGATCTCGTGGTTCTGGAACTTGCAACGACTGGAATTGTGTTTTTTTTGCCTCCCCTAGGGTTTATGAAATATTTTGGTATTTATAGGGTGAAGAGGCGGTGCGGGAGGTCACCGAGGTGGGCACAACCCACCAGGGCGCGCCTGGGCCCCCAGGCGTGCCCAGGTGGGTTGTGCCCTAATACGTCTCCAACGTATCTATAATTTATGAAGTAATCATGCCATGTTTACAATAATTTTATATGGTTTTGGTATGATTTGCATGGAACTAACCCGAACTAACGTTGTTTTCAACAGAACTACCGTGGTGTTGTTTTTTATGCAGAAATAAAAGTTCTCAGAATTGGACGAAACTTTTTGATGATTTTTTTTGGAACAAAAGAGACCCCCGAAGCTTTGTGGGAGGGCCAGAAGAGCCATGAGGAGGGCACAACCCACCAGGGCGCGCCTGGTGGGCTGTCCGTGCCCCGGTGGGTTGTGCTCACCTCAAGGCCCATCTTACCGTGAAACCAACGCCCAAAAATCCTATAAATAGAGAAACCATCAGAGATTAACCTAGATCAGCGCCGCCGCAGGCCTCTGTAGCCACCAAAAACCAATCTAGACCCTTTTCGGCACCTTGCCAGAGGCAGAATCATCTCCGGTGCCCATCTTCATCATCCCGGCGGCCACCACGATGAGGAGGGAGTAGTCCACCCTCGGGGCCAAGGGTTTGTACCAGTAGCTATGTATTAAATCTCTCTCTCTCTCTCTCTCTCTCTCTCTCTCTCTCTCTCGTGTTCTTGAGATGTCACGATCTTGATGTATTGCGGGCTTTGTTAATATAGTCGGATCATATGGTGTTTTCCCCTCTCTATCTTGTTGTGACGAATTGAGTTTTTCCCTTTGAGATTTTGATGTTATCGGATTGAATACTTTTATGGATTTGAGAACACTTGATATATGTCTTGCAATTGAATACTCGTGGTGATAATGGGGTATCGTATTGATTCACTTGATATATATCTTAGCACTCAACTCGCGGATTCCCGAGGTGACATTGGGGTAATCTATGCATAGGGGTTGATGCACGTTCTTGTCTTTGTTTCTCCTGTAGAAATCTTGGGGCACTCTTTGAAGTTCTTTGTGTTGGATTGAGTATTATGAATATGAATTTGCTTTGGTGTTATTTTAGTACGAACTCTTGAATAGATCGAACGGAAAGAATAACTTTGACGTGGTTTCGTACCCTACAAACAATTTATTATTATGTTCTCCGCTAGATAGGAACATTGGAGTGATTCTTCATCGCACTTTGAGGGGTGGTTATATGATCCAATTATATTAGCACTGTTGAGAGATTGCACTAGCAAAAGTACGGACCCTAGGCCTTGTTTTCAAACATTGCAATACCGTTTTTGTGCCCGTTACTATTTGCTACCTTGCTGTTTTTATCTATTCAGATTATAAAAATATATTTCTACCATCCATATTACACTTTTATCACCATCTCTTCGCCGAACTAGTGCACATATACAATTTTCCATTGTATTGTGTGTGTTGGGGACACAAGATATTTCTTGTATTTGGTTGCAGGGTCATTTGAGAGAGACCATCTTCATCCTACACCTCTCACGGATTGATAAACCTTAGGTTATCCACTTGAGGGAAAATTGCTATTGTCCTACAAAACTTTGCGCTTGGAAGCCCAACACGTGTCTACAAGAATAAAGTTGTGTAGTAGACATCAAGCTCTTTTCTGGCGCCGTTGTCGGGGAGGTGAGTGCTTGAAGGTATATCTTTAGATCTTGCAATTGAATCTTTTAATTTCTTGTTTATCACTAGTTTGGTTTATAACAGAAAACTACAAAAAAATTGGAATTGAGGTTGCATCATATTATTGATCATCTTTATAATATCTTTCTTGAAAATGATAGTTCGGAAAATTGTGCTCAGTTGTGAGAAGATGAAGTCAATAAAATGTTTGGCACAAAATATTGGAATGAAGAGCATGCTTGCAATGTTGTTAGTGTGAATTCTTTGAATATCCAAAATGCTAATGATGATTGCACAAGTCATGACAAAAATGTTTCTTATAAGCATGCCACTTTTTGCGGAGTGAATTGGGAGTGCAATTGCACACCAAAAAGGGAAGATAGATTTTGTAAGAAGCATAAATATTTAGAAACGAAAAAAGTTGCAAGAGAGGCTAGATGATTGTGCTGAAAGATTTAATTTTTTCGCCACCCTTGTGAACTTTGCAATGAACATGGCCATTTAAATCTCCAACGCAAATTCTTTCATGATCAAATCGTGTCAAAAAATTATGATAACTTGATTACCCTTGAGCATCATAAAGAGCTCAGTCTTCTTTTGGGATATGAAGAAATGAAACGTATAACTAAGGGTATTCCAAAACTTAATCTCGAGAGATTTATTGATTTTGATCTAGAGGAAATTTATATGTTTTGTGCGGTAAGTTGCATTGAGAATCCTTACATTGCCAACTATCTAAAGTCAAGAGAACAAATAGAATATGAAGAGAGTACTAATGAGAGGGAAAATATTTCCCAAAACCCTCCTAGTGTTTATTATGATGAATCAGGTAAATTGGAGGAGATTCCTATCCAACTAATCTCATCAATAAGAAGCTTGAAAAGATTAATTAAACCCACACATGATGTGGTGAAGAAGAAGAAAAGAAGAAATAATAGAGGTAAAAAGGTATCTCTCCCAAATAGTGTTGCTCCTATTATTGTTGTTCCTCATGAAAATGAATCAAAAATAATTGTGGAATATGATGCACTTGATGATGATTTTGTTATGCCTATTGCTTGTTGCGATGATTATGATTGGGAGGATAATGAGACTTCTTATTATCTTGGAAATCTTTTTGGCACCAACTTGGGAAATTATGATGATAGCAATTGTTATACTGTTGGTGCTATTCATACTATTAATGATGAGAGTGATTATGCTTATGATATGCCAAGCCACAAGCTTGGGGATGCTATGTTTGATGAGAATGACATGTTTGAGGATTTATTTGCTGCAATTAATGTTTGTCCCAAGCTTGGGGAGGCTATATTTAATGAAGATGATCTTTTTAGTCCCCCTACTTTGAATGATCAAACTTGCTATGATGGTTGCATGCCTCCTATCTATGATGAGAACAAAGTTGCTACTTATGATGATTATTGTGATGATACTTATGTTATAAAAAGTAGTGATAATTCTTGTCATAATTTTGAATATCCTTTTACTGAACATTACTCTCTTAATGTGGGAACAATTTTTAGTATTCAAGTCTCATATGATACTTCCACTATTGTGAATGAGAATAAAATTACTTATGTGGAGAGTAATACATTTTCTATGCTTATGGATCATGAAGAGAATGCTTTATGTAATGGTTATATTGATGAATTTATTCATGATGCTACAGAAAATTATTATAAGAGAGGAACTTATGATGCATGATGTTCTCTTTGTGTTTCAATTCTTATCGTTTATGTGAGCATCATTGAATCATCATGCCTAGCTTAAAAGGCATTAAAGAAAAGCGCTTGTTGGGAGACAACCCAAAACTTTTACCTACTGTTTTTGTGTGTTCACATGATTATGCTACTGTATTGATCATGTTTTATTGCTTTTGTTTCAATAAAGTGCCAAGTAAAGCCTTTGGGATCATGTTGGGTGATAGTTGATTTGATCTTGCTGAAAAACAAAAACTTCTGCGCTCACGAAAATAATTCTTCTGGTCCATAAAAATTCTCCAAAAAGTTTTGCTGTGTTTGGACTCCATTTGGTAGTGATATTCTGCAAAGTAAAAAATAAGCAAAAAACATAAACTAGCACTGGTTACTATGTCAATAGGTTAGTCCCAAAAAATGATATAAAGTTGCTATAAAATGATTGTGAAACATCCAAGAATGATAATATAACAACATGGAACAAGCAAAAATTATAGATACGTTGGAGATGTATCAGCATCCCCAAGCTTAATTCCTACTCGTCCTCGAGTAGGTAAATTATAAAAAGCAAACTTTTGATGTGGAATGCTGCCTAACATGTTCATCACATATTCTTTTCTTTTGTAGCATGGACATTTGGACTTTTATATGGTTCAAAGAAATAGTCTAGTTTTGACATGAAGATTTCAATACTCAAGCATATCAACAAGCAACCATGTCTTTCAAAATATCAACACTAAAGAAAGTTATCCCTTGCCCATCATGCTCAACCATTGATCCATTCATGAAACACACTCGCATATTAGCTACATCCAATGCTCAAGTACGATCATAGTGCCCCTAAGTTGGTGCTTTATAAGAGAAGATGGAGACTCAAATAAAAATAAAAAATTGCATAAAGTAAATAGATAGGCCTTCGCAGATGGAAGTAGGGATTTGTAGAGGTGCCAGAGCTCAAAGCTAAAATTGAGAGATAAATTTTTTGAGAGGCATACTTTTCCCGTCAATGAAAACGACCGAGTAATTCCCAACACTTTCCATGCTAGATATATCATAGGCGGTTCCCAAACAGAAAATAAAGTTTATTCCTTTTCCACCATTCTTTCACAATCCATGGCTGGCCGTATCCACGGGTGCCTTCCATACCAACACTTACCAAGGAATTTATTATTTGACAACATAAAGTAAATTTCTTTTTTCATTTCTGGACTGGGCATCCCTATCACCATCGTACTCTCGTGCAATGACAAGTGAATAAACACTCATCTTGATAATAACACATCTAGCATGGAAAATATTGGCCACCCCTGCCGCTTCATGAGCGGTACGAGCACACAAAAGGAAATTTATTTTGAAAATTAGAGATGGCACATACAAATTTGCTTAGAACGGCATGGGAATACCGCATATAGGCAGATATGGTGGACTCATATGGCAAAATCGGGTTTAAGGATTTTGAATGCAAAAGTAGTAATTCTACTTAGTACAAGTGAAGGCTAGCAAATAGATTGAGAAGCATCCAACCAAGAAACGAAAAATCACATAAGCGGGCATTAAGCATAACTAACACCAAATAATGCACCATAAGTAGGATGTAATTTCATTGCATAACTATTGACTTTCGTGCTTGCATAGGGAATCACAAACCTTAACACCAATATTCTTACTAAAGCATAATTACTCACCAACATGACTCACATATCACTATCATCATACCGCAAAACTATTACAAAGAATCAAGTTTATTTTGTCCAATGATCTTCATGAAAGTTTAATTATATCCCTCTTGAATATCTATCACTTTTGGACTAATTTCATATGTTGCTTTTGATAAGCTCAAACAAATCTAAGTGAAGAACTTGAGCATAATTTTTTTTGTCTCTCAAAATAATATAAGTGAAGCATGAGAGAATTTCTTCAAAAATATTAAAGCACACCGTGCTCAAAAAGATATAAGTGAAGCACTAGAGCAATTCCATCGCTCAAAAAACTTAAGTGAAGCATAGAGAGCAATTCTAACAAATCATAGCATAATTTTGGCTCTCTCAAATAGGTGTGTCCAGCAAGGATAGATGACACAAACTAAAAATAAAAACAAGCAAATACTCATATAATACAAGACGCTCCAAGAAAAACTCATGATATGTGACGAATAAAAATATAGCTCCAAGTAAAATACCAATGGTCGTTGAAAGAGGGGATGCCTTCCGGGGCATCCCCAAGCTTAGTTGCTTGTTTGTCTTTGGATATTACTTGGGTGCAATGGGGCATCCCCAAGCTTAGGCTCTTCTTACTCCTTATTCCTTCATCCATCGTGATCTCACCCAAAACTTGAAAACTTCAATCACACAAAACTAAACAAAACCTTTCCGTTAGTATAAGAAAGAAAATCACCACTCTAAGTACTATTGCAAACCCATTCATATTTTATTTTTCCATTATATCTACTGTATTTTAACTTTTCCATGGCTTATACCCTCCAATGCAGTCCATAGATTCATCAAAATAAGCACACAACGCAAATAAACAGAATTTGTTAACAACAGAACAGTCTGTAGTAATCTGAAACTTTGTATACTTCTGTAACTCCATAAATTCTGAAACATTAGGACAACGTAGGCAATTTGTATATCAATCTTGTGTAAAAAATTCAGAATTTTATCACGCTTCTGTAATTCTAAACAATTCTGTTACTTGCGCAAAAAGTTTCTATTTTTCAATAAGATCAAATCAACTATCACCCAACATGATCCCAAAGGCTTTACTTGGCACGAACACTAATTAAAACATAAAAAACACAATCATAACAATAGCATAGTTGTGCAAACACTCAAGAATAGAAATAAATTGGTAATAAAATAAAATTTATTCATTGGGTTGCCTCCCAACAAGCGCTACCGTTTTATACCCCTAGCTAGGCATAATGCATGGATTCAAGTGTTGTCATCTTTAGTTCTAGATCCATAAGATGCCCCATGATTGATTCATATGGTGGCCTAATTATTGTAGAAGTGATCCATACCCTTCCTTAGTGAAAATTGAAATTTAATATTGCCTTCTTTCGTATCAATCACGACACCTATAGTGCGTAAAAATAGTCTACGAAGTATAATTGGACATGCGGATTGCAATCAATATCAAGAACCATAAAATCTATGGGCACATAATTCCTATTTGCAAGAATAAGAACATCATTAAGTCTTCCCATAGGCTTTTTAATAGTAGAATCCACCAAGTGCAAATTAAGAGAACATTCTTCAATATTGGTAAGACCAAGCACATCACATAAAGATTTCGGAATTATGGAAACACTAGCACCCAAATCACATAAAGCAAAACACTCATAATTTTTAATCTTGACTTTGCTAGTAGGTTCCCGTTCATCATGTAATTCTCTATGAATTGAAATCTCTAATTCCAACTTTTCTTCTAATGCTTTCATCATGGCATCTGCGATATGTTTAGTGAAAGCTTTATTTTGTTCATAGGCATGAGGTGAATTTATCATGGATTGAAACAAAGAAATACAATCAATCAAAGAACAATTATCATAATTAAAAGTGTTTGTAATCCAAAAGAGTGGGCACATCACTAGTTAAAGTTTTGACCTCTCCAAACCCATCTTTATCAATTTTTTCAACAAGATTTTCACCCTCTGAATTATTGGGACGCCTTCTAGCTAAAGTTGACTCTTCTTTAGTCCCTTTATCATCAATTTTAATTTTACTAAACAAGGAATCAATAGAAGAAACACCAATCATTTTAAGGTCTTCACCATATTTTTGAAAGCAATCACTAGAAAACGCTCTTTCTAAAAATTATCTTTTAGCTCTAAGCATAGCGGTTATTTTCTTACTTTCAACCATAGAAAAATATAAAGCTCTAATTGATTCCTCAACTTTTGGTACAAAAATTTTCAACTTGAGATTTTCTACGTCGTGAGAAATTCTATCAATGCTTCTAGACATATCATCAATCTTATTCAACTTTTCTTCTATCTTAGTATTAAAAACTTTTTGAGAATTGATAAATTCTTTAACATTATTCTCAAGATCAGAGGTGTTCCTACTATTATTGTAAGAAGAATTACCATAATTACTAGAGGAATTTCCAGGAAAAGGCCTAGGATTAAAATCACCTCTATAAGCATTTATTAAAATTGTTTCGCGAGACAAAATTCACATCTACATGATCACTATTTTTCTCAATCAAAGTAGACAAAGGCATATCATTAAGATCAATAGGAGCACTTTTATTAGCTACCAATTTCATAAGAGCATCAACATTTTCACTTGAAGTAGAAATTTCTTCAATCGAATTAACTTTTTTACTAGTAGGTGCTCTTTCGGTATGCCATTGTGAATAATTAGCCATAATATTATCTAGAAATTTAGTATCTTCGCCCAAAGTAATTTCCATAAAAGTACCACCCGCGGCAGAATCTAAAAGATTTCTAGAAACAAAGTTCAACCCCGCATAGAATTTTTGTATGATCATCCAAAGATTTAAACCATGAGTAGGACAATTCCTTAGCATCAATTTCATTCTTTCCCAAGATTGTGCAACATGTTCATGCTCAAGTTGCTTAAAATTCATGATTTGAGTCCTAAGGGAAATAATTTTAGCGGGCGCAAAATACTTAGTAATAAAAGCATCTTTGCACTTATCCCAAGAATCAATACTATTGCGAGGCAAAGAGGAAAACCAAATTTTTGCATGATCTCGCAAAGAAGGAAATAATTTCAACTTCACAATATCATTGTCCACATGTTTTTGCTTTTGCATATCGCATAATTCTACGAATGTGTTAAGATGCACTACAAAAAAAGACACATCCGTGACATTTTGGGCCGAACAATTTTTTTTCTGTCATACTTATGAAACTTCTATGACGATAATGGTGACAAAGCCCGGTATCATCATAAATGTAGTGGGGTCCTACTTCTATGACAGGAAATCATGACAGAAAATGGGCTTTTCGTCCTGGGCGGGCCGGAGACACAGCTGCATGACATTCTTTGGGCCGTCTATGACGGAGAAAACCGTGGTAGAAGCAAGCACTACTAGGGAAAACCTTCTACATAGAATCTTACCAGTAGCACCGGACAAAACAGGGCACTACTGCTACTTAGTAGTAGCGTTTTTAAATAGACCGAGCTACTACTACTACTTTAGCAGTAGCGCGTTCTGCGAAACCGCGCTGCTGCATATTGGGTGCAGATGGCTAGCCCCACTTAGTAGTAGCGCGTACCACTGACCGGCGCTACTGCTACGACACGTAGCAGTAGCGCGTTTCTGTGAAACGTGCTACTACTTACTTACATTATCCTGGAGCGGTTCACCTTCTCACACTCACTCCCTCTCACTCGCTCTCACCCGCGCCAAACCCGTACGTCGTCCGCCGCTGCCGCGCTGGTCCTCGCCGATGTACTCCCTCCTTCCCTCCCTCCTCCCCCTCCTCCTCCCCCTCCTCCTCCGACCACCCTCCTCCCACC
>NC_041391.1:78323977-78333265 GCF_002162155.2 Triticum dicoccoides
CATCGGCCTCCTCCCCTCCTACTCCCTCCTTCCTCCCCCTTCCCATCCTCCCTCCATCTTTTTTTTCTTCTGTTTTTCATTGTAGTTTTTACTGTTTTTAGTAAGTGTTTAAAATAATTAGTAAGTAAATTAATAAAATAGTTGAACTAGTTTAGTTTTAGTAAGAACTAGTTGAATTAATAGAACTAATGTATTTTTAGTAAGAAAATTAATATAACTAGTTGAACTAGTTTATTTTTAGAAAGAACTAGTTTATTTCTATTTATAGTAAGTTTATATTTAGTAAGAACTAGTTGAATTAATAGAACTAGTTGAACATGTCACATTTGTTCTTATTTTTTTAGTTTAAGTAATTATTCCCGTATTAGTGATAACTTATAGGGTTTTTGCTTTTGCAGAAATCAAGGAGCCCCTCCATCATCCCCAATGTCATCCCCGTCACCGATCCCCTCCGACCTCGAGGTGAGACCAGCCAAATCTCCATGTCAATATGAGTCCTATAAGATATGATGTAGATAAAAACAGGTATATCTTGTGTTGCTCAAATAGGATATGTGGTTGGCCAAGTGGCCGGTCATGTTCAGGTTACACCTCCGAGTGGCCTGTGTTTTGCCAGAGTGTTGATTAATTTCCGTTCCGGCAAATTTCAGGCGCTCGATATGTCCTGTTTTAGCAAAGGTCATGCCGGAATTTTCCGTGAATTTTGACATGACTTGTGCTAGAATATGTAGGAAATATCGAGTGGCCTGGATTTTCTAGAAAGATAATTAAACAATATTTCGGGTTGACTTTAAGTCTGTCGAGGCCAAAGAATCCCGACTGTTGTTGTGGGGGTCGTTTCTCCTTCTTCTCCGGGTGCTAGACCTTTGTTATGCACTAGGGGAAGGACGACTAACGACCATCACCGACGGTCGCAAATGTTAGAGAGGAATCAGTGAGGGAGAGTCTCCACCATATATGAGAGTTTTCAAGAGAAGACTCGACAAACCGATAGTCAACCCATGATGAATAATGAACAAGCTGAGTGTTTTAATTGTACAAGTTTAATCTTTGAATTATGAACATAGGTAATGCCGTCGGACGAAGAAGGTCCCGGGGAGTGCTCCTGGTGCGGCGACAGCCGGGGTTTCTGCGACAGGCCTCACCTAGACGAAGGTCGGTGCTTCGTCATTAAGCTCGAGGAGGCCTTCGATTGTGATACGGTAAGCTACGATGCAAAGTGTTTTTTTCGTAATTAAGCTCGACTTCTACTACTTCAACATGTAATTTTCGTCTTTTACAATTCGACTACCTTATCCCATGCCATGCAAGACGCTATGTCTTGGAGAGGATGGTTTTGAAGATCATGAGAGGAATGAAACAAAGAAAATTAACCTAAGGACCCATCATGGTATGGATTTTGAGGTAAATCTATACAATTCTGAGAGCGTATCCCATTTTGGTTGCCCGGGTTGGGAAGCACTTTACAAGATGTATGGTTTTCAAGAGGGTATGTTTGTCACCATGGATCTTGGTGATCCTGACATCGACCAAGACAATTTGGACATTTGGGTCCTCATTGATACGCTTCCAATTCTACCGCTATGTGAGTTCCTCAAACATAGTTATTAAGTAATTTATATTGTTTATTTCAAAATAGTGACATCTTATTTCCATTGATAGCTTACTTTCATTCTTCAAAGAATGTGCGGAAGATGGTAGACAGAACCAACTACACCGATGGCTCTGAGTTAACTTATCAGGAGAAAAGTCATCTGGTCGTATATTGTACTGATCTTGAGAATTACAATGCCTTTTATCGAACTCCTCCAAATTATGGTCAATACGTGCCACTAGTGCACGTGTTGAACCATGATAACTTCCATGGAGATATCCTGGTAAGATCTTTTACCATTATTACATCCGTGCATCTTTTGCATACTTCTAAAACGGAACTACATTGCTAACTACGAAGTTATTACTATGTTTTTTAACAGAAAATCCCGATGGATTGTGTGCCTCATTTGATGAATCAGAATGGTCGCCTTGATGTTTTGAACAAGAGCCAGGTCGCCCTACGAATCTCACCTGTCCATACCGGATTTCTAAAATCGATGAACACATGATAATCAAAGAATGGAAAAAATGTATGGACAGTCGTAAGGAGGTTCTTGGAAGCAACATTGTGCGAAAGGCAAGAATTGGAGACAGGATAATCTGCATTCTCCATAATGGAGAGTCAGGGGCTATCTTGTTTTATGCGATTTTACCTAAGATAATATAGTAGGTCCTAAGAGAATGTAGTGAGTCCTATGAGGTACAATATGTTTATGAGAGTTGATGATTATGAGTAGTTGTGATTATGTCTAGTGACAAACTTGTATGTGATGTCTCATTGATGAAAACGATAATCATGAGGAGGTGTTATATGACAACGATGTATTATGATGATAAGTTGTTAATGATATGATGATGATGATGATGACATATTATATCATTGGGTGAAAGAACCGCGGATTAGTTTCAAGTGGATGTTCATCCACTTGAAACTAGTCCATGGTTCTTTCTCCCAGTGATGTAATAACTCATTACGATGTAAAATCATTCTCTAAATTGCTACGGTATGAAAACTTGTATAAAGGTGTATGAATACAACATGAAATAAAAAAGAAATACGGAATAATAGTAGTAGCGCGTGCTAGGAGAAGCACTACTACTAATTACCAGTAGAGCTCATACTACAAAGTGCTACTACTAAGTCGATATAGCAGTAGGGTGGTCCAACCCACGCTACTGCTAACCTTTAGCTGTAGTGCCTTACTAGTAGCACTGCATCCCGCGCTACTACTAGGGTTTTCCCTAGTAGTGGAGGGCGAGGAAAATATCGAGGAGTTCCCAGTTACGGTGGCTGGTCGGGGGCCGAGCGATGCGTGTTTCTCTCGTACGTACGCGTGTGTGTGTGTGAGGTGTTGGGCTCTAATTGAACCCGAGCGAGCCATTGGGCTCTAACTGAACCCGAGCGATTGCACTACAGGCTACGTGTCACTGAACCCGAGCGATCGATCGGTGGCTGTTAACTGAACCCGATCGAGCGCTTCCTTCGCTACTGCTGCTAACTGAAGCCGATAGATGCTGCCTCTGGATGAACAGTGAGCGTTGTTGGGGGGTTTGGATGAACAGTTCACGGTGGGGGTTAGATGAACAGGAACCCGTGATAGTAGAGGCCATTGCCGCTGGATTAACAGTACCCCGGTTGATCGAGCCGGTGGATGAACAGGACCCCGTGGAGGGCTAGATGAACAGGATCCCGTGGAGGGCTGGATGAACAAGACCCCGTGGAGGACTAGTTGAACAATAGCCGGTGGAGAGCTGGTTGAATAGTAGTCGGTGGAGGGTTGGATGAACAGTAGCCTGTGGAGGGGTGGTTGAATAGGACCCCGTGGAGAGGGCTACCTGAATAGTAGCCGGTGGAGGAGCGGTGGAGGCCGGATGAACAGGAGCCCGCGAATGAACAGTCACATGTGGAGGCTGGAGGAGGTCGACGGTGGATGAACAGTAGCCCGTGGAGGCTGGACAAGATCGACGGTGGATGAACAGTAGCCCTTGGAGTCCCGTTTTGCGGTATGCCACACCCCTCCCGATGAACAGGACCCCCGTTTCGACTGTAGAGCTCCAACACAAGTCCGTTTCCTCCGTTTTGCGGTATGCCACACCCCTCCCGACCAACAGGACCCCGTTTCGACCATAGGTGGTCCGTTTCCTCCGTTTTGTGGTACGCCAGACCCCTCCCGATGAACAGGATCCCGTTTCCACCGTGGCCGGTCGTCGAACACAAGGCCGTTTCCTCCGTCCTGCGGTACGCCAGGCCTCGTTTCCATCGCCTGTTCCGTCCAAGCTGGTTGGCTCCCAATGAACAACACGCGTTTTGTTGCCTCCTGATGAACACGACACATTCTGTTGCCTCCCCATGAACACAAGGACGGCATAGTTTCTCCATTTCGACCCAGCCACAACCATGTACACGATCCCTAGCCATACATATGCATGAGTAGGCATTTGAGACCCCGCCCATATGTACGTACGTGGCCGTATTTACTTTCTTGCACCCTGGCCGATGTACGTACGTGTACATGCTACGTGCGCGCCTCTACTACCACACGTGCGTGCCTCTACTACCACATGTGACCTTCCTTACACGTCCACGGTTCATCACTACAGCCTGCAGACAGATCAATCGACCAGTATGTACGTACACGTTCGCGACCAGAATGACAACGCTACGTATGCTTTGACCGGGTGGGTCCCGACTGTCATGCACTTCCTTGCGTGCGAAGATGTAGCTGGTGGGTCCCACAGTCAGGGGGGCGAATCATTTTTTCCTGTAATATGGAGGCACTTCCTTGCGTGTGAAGATGTAGCTGCTGGGTCCCAGCAGTCAGGGGGAAAAGTTTTTTTTGCAAAATATCGTAGCCCGTATGGTGGGTCCCTGCGTCAGGTGGAGAAATCATTATTTTGCGCGTAATAAGGAGGCATTTCCTTGCTGCGACCGTGGACCTAGCTGTCAGCCTCTCCATGTACAGTACTCTTCCGATGGAAGTCGTTCGTTGACCACATTGAGCACGCCGCACCGAGAGCACCAGGGCGGTGGATGACGGTGAGGCCTAGGAAGGGGACGACGCAGAGCCGGGGAAGAAGCGGAAGTGGATGCCCACATGGAGAGGAGTACGAGGGTTCACTGGTTCGACTGCGGTATGAGGCTGCCATCGCCACAGAATAACAGGGGGTGTCGGTGAGTAGAGGGATGACCTGGCCAGCGGTGGGAGTAGTAGGGGGCGGTGAGGCCTCTGCGGCACCACAACCAGCCACGGGAGGCAGGAGCAGGCGGCACGACCGGTGCTGCTTTGGGTGGCCGGAGCAAGAAGACCAGAGGTTGAAGAAGCACGACGGCCGTTGGATGGACATCGTACGGTCACTTCAGCTAGAATCGTTTATAATGACTAAGTTGACAAAGCCCTTGGTACGCATCAACTTAGTAGGCCCACAGGCCAGCCTCCAAAATGGTGCGCCCCAGATGTCAGGGGTAGCAATCATTTTTTGGGAAGCTGAAGCTAGAATATCCGAGACTGAAGAAGAAGCACGACATCCATTGGATGGACATCCAACGGCTACTACTGTTAGAACCGTGTGTTGACTATAAGTTGACAAAGCCTTGCATACGCGTCAACTTATTTTTTTACGGGACGCGTCAACTTAGTAGGCCCACAAGTGTGTGGCAGAGAACTTATATCCCATTTGCGATTTGTAAGAATGTACATCCCATTTTTGAATTCTAATGGAATTTACTACAACCCATTTACAGTTTGTTAAAAGTACATCCCATTTTCTATCAAGGATAACGATTAATAATTTCAACCAACCGTTCAAAACAGAACTAAAAAAAATTCCCACATTTTGATGGGATACAAAATTTTTTATCCGAAAATTTCTAGTCAGATTAAATTCAATTTCAATATAAATTTGGATTACATAAAAATCCAACAAAACATTGCGCGTGCAACAATTAATGAAATTAAAATTTTCAAATTCCAAAAATAATATTTTATAAACTAATTACGTGTTTGGTACATTTTTTTATAGTTATTGCCCAGTTTTTATAATTACATCCCATTTAATATTTATTAAAGCCCATTTTCCAGTTAAGCCTAATGCATCCCTCCTAGGAAAGATTTGCTGCCTAGCGGGGCGGAGAATAACAAGTTGACCTTGCCTGGGTATTCCTAAAAAAAGTATAGCTGTGCTAGCCATTTTCAGCTTAAAAAAAATTAATATCTGGGCTGGATATCTGGCCTGGACTAGACGGACCATAGCCCGCCCAGTTAATACCCTGCTCTTCTCTGAACAACAACGAAAACATCGCTCAAGAAAAACCCTGCAATGCTCACACCTCAAAAACAAAAATACTACTCGACCTGCTTGGTCCCAGCTGTCGGCCTTTCCTTGTGCAATTCTCTCGTTTATTGACTACATATGTTGACAAATGGTGTGGGACCGTGATGTCAGGAAACCAGGAGGAAGCAAAACAAAAGAGGCACTTGCGTACGTATGGCTATGGCCCTAGTGGGTCCCTACTGTCGTCCAGTCAAAATAAAGTCATCTCCTGAATCCTCATGTCTGTTGACTATGTTGACAATGCTCGGCGTCACGACGAGCGCAACAACTCGAAGGACGAAGGAGAGGGCCTCGCGGGCCCTACGGATGGTCTGATACAGCGTCAGCTGCTCTTTCAGGAAGCCAGGATCATCGGACACCTATAAGCACCTTCGAGAGACTGAGACGACATGAAACGGTAAGGCCGTGCTGTTAGCACAGGCCCGACCTCGACGTTGCAATCCGTCGAGTACTTTCCGGCAGACGCACGTACGAGCTAAGTGCGGCCGATTACTTTCCGGCTGATCGAGTCGTAGCACACTAGTATCCAACAAGCAAGTAGACACGCCGTGGATTAATCCTAACGTACAATTAGCACATGCACGTAGGTAATAACCAGCTGCCGGGTCGATCGATGTAGCTACTCTCGGCGAGACGCGCACGCGAGAACACACGAGATAGATGGCAATAGGGCCTTGTCGGTCCTATGTCTTGTATTACTTTCTTCTGATTCAGAATCTTACAGGAGTATATATATATATATATATATATATATATATATATATATATAGACGGTCTATTCTGCTAATATTAGCAGAATAACTATTCTGCACACTACTTCGGCACTGCACGCTCAACAGAATCGCACTGCATCATTTTGACGATGAGCACTGCAATAGAGACTAGTGAACTTCGTATCGAAAAAAATTGCACGCGGTGTTTTTTCGGTACTGTTTTCGCTCTAATTTTTTAACCGTTTATCGGAATGAGGCATGTAATATACCATTGGAAAGCTATGGATTAGGCGCAACTTCGACATGTTGAACACTTTCCGAGATTTCACACGGTTTAAGAGCAGTTTTGAAAATAGTGCGGCGGATGACGAGTGGCAGCGAGCGTTTTTTCGCGTTTTTCACGTTTTTTTCTAAACCGCTTGTCAGAATGAAGCAAATGATATGCCGTTGGATAGATATCGTCGAGGCGCATCTTTTTCATATATAAATCTTTCTCTAATTCGTTACGGTTTAAGAGCAGTTTCAAATTTACTAAATCGCGGAATTCTGTTTTTCAAGTTTTTTAAAATTTTTGGTACTGTTTTCGCTCCAGTTTTTGGACCATTTGTCGGAACGAGGCGTGTGATACGCGGTAGGAAAGCTACGAGCGAGGCGCAACTTTCATATGTTGAAATATTTTTGAAATTCCTTACGGTTTTAAGTTAATTTTGAAAATCGTGCAGCGGACGACGAGTGGCAGCGGCCGTTTTTGGCAAAATTTTCACAAACCGCTGGTCGAAATGATTCAAATTATACTCCGTTGGAAAGATATCGACGAGGCACAACTTTTTTATGTAGAACACTTCTGCTAATTCTTTATGGTTTAAGAGCAGTTTCAATTTTACAAAAATGCGGATACTCTGTTTTTTGCGACACCCAAATCATCGTGTGCACTGCATGAGATAAATAGTGCACTGCTTCAGACTGAAAACCACACTGCATCTGATAGACTGAAAATTGTCATGCGTACGCGATGAACAAAGTGCACTACTTCAAATAGATGAGTGCACTGCTTTAGACCGAAACCGCACTGCATCAAAATGGAGTGAAAATCATCGTGTGTACGCGACAAACGAAGTGCGCTGCATCAGATAGATCAGTGCACTGCTTCAGACCGAAACCGCACTGCATCAAACAGTTAAAAAATCATCGTGTGTACGCAACAACTAAGTGCACTGCAACTCCCAATGCAATTTTACTTTCGTGTGCACTGCAGTAAGGGAACCACAAAGTTTTTTAAATGCATTTTTGTTTGAAATGAACTGTACTGAAGAGTCCTTCGTAGTGGACTTCTTTTTTTACCCAAGTGTCATTTCCTTCATGTTTTTTACAGCAGTACAACAACAGAGTGAATTGTATGAAAAAAATTCAACGTTTTTGCTGTTTTTTTGGCAACAAGGGGACTACATTTTTCTCATGTTCCAAATTTGCACACAACTCGAATCTAGGTTCCGTTGTCGAGAGTAAGGAACTACTTGGTTTCTCTTTCCCCATTTTTACATACTGAATCAAAGTGATAGACTGCACGACCATGATTATAGAACTTCAAAAGTATCTTAAGTGGTCGGACAGGAGCCCCGTCGACTGGTCGGGACGAGCAAAAGTGGGTTGCAAAATAGACTAGCAAAAGTGGGCTGCAAAAAATAGAGCCAAACTACACGAAGAGGTGCATTGCACTACATCAACAACAACCAAAATTCTGGAATGGTTGCTACGCCTATCGTTAATGCGTACTGCACGACATCCGCCGCTGATTCACGGGCGCCCAATAGCAGTGCACTCGCGGGCATGTGGGAGGAGGCTGGCGGACTGCACCGCCTATCTTTTTCTGCAAAAAGAGAGTAAAATGAACCTCAAGCGCAAAAGAATAGTGGACTGCATTTGCACATTTATTTATCTTCAGAAGAACAGAGAAAATGCACGGATGAGGGGCAACTGCTCTGCAACGCGTGAAACAGCATTGCACGCGCCGGTGCACTGCAAGGCCGGGGCGGTTGGGCTACAAATGGAGGAGGGGCAGCTCGTCGGGGGCTAAAAAATGAGAGTCATTGCCGCCTCCCCACCTCGGAGGAGCTGTAGTGCACTTGTATCCATCGAACAACACACGCACGAGCAAGGAACTTCATTGCGTTTGCCCACTTGTCCGAGCTGCACGGCGGTGGTCTTCGGACTTCATGGTTGTAGGAGATGAGGGGGCCGACGAGCTCGAAGGAAGAGGAGGTCGCATGCTGCGACGATTGGCAGGGGGGTCAGGGGATCCTCTCCTTCGCGTCTCTGGCATGTTGGAGGAGCAAGGCGTGGCGGTTCCCAGCACGCCCCAACGCCGGAGATGCTCGCGCGTAGATGGCCAGTGTGGCTTCGGTGGCGGCGCCGGATCCGGTGCTATTGGCCGTGCCCAGGCCGGTGGCCACCGTCCGATGCTATTGGCCGTGCCCAGGTCGATGGCCGCCGGATCTGGTGGGGATGGCCGCGTTCGGGGCTTGTGGCGGCCGGATCACTGTGGGATCCGAGCGGGAGGAGGAGGCGGGGCCGCGACGGGCTGGAGGAGGAGGTGGGGCGGCGCCGGCCTGGAGGAGGAGGAGGCGGGGTGGCGCCGTCCTGGAGGAGG
>NC_041391.1:78333742-78349665 GCF_002162155.2 Triticum dicoccoides
AGGTGGAGGGGATCGGGGGAGGAGCGGGGGAGGTGGACCGGTGGGGTGGTTTTTTTTTTCTGTGCGGTTCAGATGTGACGTCAGGTCGGTGTCGGTTAGGTGGGGTGTTAGCAGAATAAGAAAGCGCTGTGCATAATAAGATCTTAAGGGGTGTTATCATAATAGACCCACCCTATATATGTGTGTGTGTGTATATATATATATATATATATATATATATATATATATATATATGTTGCACCTGTCCGAGCCGGACAAGGCCACCGATCGTGGTTAATTCCAACAATCACCCCCTAAACAGGATGTCCTCACATCACAGCTTGGACGCTGATCCTTCGCCGCATCTTCACGAACTTCTGCCGTCCCAAAGACCTGGTTAGGATATCTGCAAGCTGGTCATTGGTGCAAACGTAGTTGACGTCAATCTTGCTTTCTCCCACGCACTCCCTTAGGTACCGATACCTCGTATCGATGTGCTTCCATCTTCCATGATGACACACTGGATTCTTCCACAAAGAGATTGTAGACTTGTCGTCAACGTTGAGCACCACTCGTTCGGGTTCCTTATCTGTGAGGTCATCGAGTAGCCTTCCAAGGCACACACCTTGACACACCGCGGTTGCAGCTGCAATATACTCCGCTTCACGAGATGATTATGCGACCACCTTCTGCTTTTGTGATAGCCAAATCACTATGCTACCTCCTAGGAAATATGCCATGCCCGAGGTACTTTTACGGCGGTCCACATTTCCTGCCATGTCGCTATCACTATAGCCAAGTAGCTCCACCATCTCCTTCTTCTCTCTCAAAGATACACAACCGAAGTTTGTTGTCCCTTTGATGTACCTGAGTATATTTTCCACAGCTGCCCAATGCTCCATCATGGGTGTTTCCATGAAGCGACTCACTATGCCAACGGAATAGGCCAAGTCCGGTCTTGTATTCGCGAGATACCTCAGCTTTCGGACCACACTTCTATACTTCGTTGCATCAACCGCGGGTGCTTCACTTTTCTTGCTTAGCATAAGATGGGGCTTCATCGGAACATGGCTTGGAGTGCAATCCTTCATGCCACAGCTTTCAAGTACCTTCTTTGCATATGCCTCCTGGCATATTGTGATCCCTTCCGGCTTTTGCTGTACCTCGATCCCAAGGTAGTAACTCAAGAGCCCTAGATCAGTCATCTTGAATAGCTCCTTCATTTGTAGCTTGAAGTTTGCAATCACCTCTTCGTCTGCTCCAGTTATCAGCAGATCATCCACATAGATACCCACTAAGAGATGATCCTTGCCTTCACCTCGCTTGTACATAGCATGCTTTAGTGGGGCTTTCTCAAACCCGAGAGAAATCAATGTACGGTCAAGCTTGATGTCCCATGCCCGAGGAGCTTGTCGTAGCCCGTACAACACCTTCCGTAGCTTCAATACTTTGTGTTTCTCTCCTTCTTTAATGTACCCAGGTGGTTGCTTCGCGTATACTTCTTCTTCTAACTCACCGGCCAAGAACGCGGACTTCACATCCATATGATGTATCCTTCAAGATTCTTGAGCTGCGAGAGCTATAAGTAGCCTCACTGTGTCCATCCTTGCAACTGGAGCAAACACTTTTTCAAAGTCCACATCTTGCTCTTGCACGTTTGGTTTAGCCACGAGCCTTGCTTTATGCTTCACCAAGTTCCCTTTGGCATCCTTCTTGACTTTGTACACCCACTTGAGCTCTATGGCACTATGTCCGTTGGGAAGATCCACGAGCTCCCATACTTTGTTGTCTCAGATCGACCCCAACTCTTCATCCATAGCACGGCGCCAACACTCTTCTGTCTTTGCATCTTCAAAATTTTCCGGTTCCTCGATGTGGAAACATCGTTACCCTTTATTTTTCATCTTCACTGAATTTATTTGAGGTGCTTCTTCTGGAGAGAGATCAAACACGCGTCGTTCGTGTGCTATTGGAGAATCTAGACTTGCCAAAGTTACTGTTGCTGGCAATTTTGCTTCTTCTACTAGGCTTCCAAGCCTGCTGTTTGCTGGACTGCATCGCCGCTGTCCGTCACCTTTTTCTGCATTGTTCCCATCATCTAGAACTTCCACTAGGCCTCCACGTAGTGGTGAGTTCCACGGTGGAGCTGCTGCATGCAGCATGTACTGCCCAGCTCCTTCTGGACAATGCGTAGCAGCACAAGGCCGTAAAGCGGCCCCGTCACCGCTGCTGCCTACGTACATGCATAGCCCCTCGTCGGCCACCTTCTTGTATGCGGCGCCCACGACTTTCTTTACACATGGACTGGCTGAAGCTGATGCATCACCACTCGTGTCTTGGTCTCCTGGCACTCCTGGCACGCACTTGCCGCATGCGGCATTCATGTTGTTCATTGCACCACTTGACACCGTGTATGTGTCATGCTTGTCTGGCCCGAGTGTAGCTTGCCGCATGTTGCATTCTTCTGCGATGACCACTTCATCATGCCTCGCGTTGTGTTCTTCTAGCGACACCTCTTCGCCGTCTTCTAGCGCGAGCACATAATCATGCCATGTGTCGTGGTCTTCTAGCGCCACAAGCTCGCCTGTATTTACTGGCGTGACCACACCATCATGCCTTGTGCCATGATCTTCTGGTGTCACGTCTTCGCCCGCTTCTAGCGCGACCACACCATCACGCCTTGTGTCCTGGTCTTCTGGCGCCACGACATCGCCCGGGTTTACTGGCGCGGATGCACTCACCGGACATGTGTCCAGCTGACCAAGATCATCTGGATCTTCTTCGTCCACTAGCTCGCACATCAGCATCATATCCCCATCGTCTCCTTCCTCGGCCATGAGCGCCTGTTTCTTCGGTGCTTTCTCGCAGTTAGCCTTGAAGTGACCGAGGAGGCCACACTTATGACACTTCACTTTTCTGATGTCAAACTTCCTCCTCGGTGATGCAGGCGCATCCTCGTCGTCCGAGTCGGCGAAGTTCTTTCTCGCCAAGCGCTGCTTCCCCTTCTTCTTGCCACTGCTCGTGGATCCTCCTTGCTTTTCTTTCGACAGGGCGATCCATTGCGCCATTGTCAGCATCAGGTGCTCACTCGCCTCCGTGTCACCGAAACTGAGACGAATTCTCTCGTCATGGGCCTTGAACCTTTCGACGAGATCCTCAACCGTGAGGGTTTTCAGGTCGAGACATTGCTCAATCAACGTGACGATCTGGATGTAGCGTGCCGGCGCGTCACGCAAAAATCATCGGACGATCGCAACTTCTTCTAAGGTTGAACCATAGCTGCGTATGCCGTTGATGAGGGTCTTGAGACGGGAGGCAAACTGATCAACCGTCTCACTTTCCTCCATCTTCAGGCACTCGTAGCTTCTCATCAGGGACTGGAGGTGTGCTTCCTTGACACGGTCATGACCCTGGTGCAGGATATTGATGGTCTCCCATGCCTCCTTCGCCGAGTTCTTTCCGACGAGGTGTTGTAGCACATCCTTCGGCATGGCGGAGTAGATCGCCGTTAATGCCTGACGATCCTTCCGGTACTTTGCCGCGCCCTTTGCGTACTCGGCGCCGCCGGGGTCGACAGCTTCCCAGTACTCAGCTCCCTCCATCGCGACCTCCATGTTCATCACCCATAGTGCGTAGTCCTCTCGATCCAGACGAAGGAATTGCGACACCCCCACCATCGACATCGGTGCTCCCGCCGCCGCCGTCATGATCTCCCTGCCTATGTTCGACATGATCCTTCGACTGCTTTCCGAGAATCACGCCAATACACCAAAGCTACTGTTGAAATCACCAAAGTTACTTATTGGAGAATCTAGACTTGCCAAAGTTACTGTTGCTGGTCGGGCCTGTGCCAACACGCGCTTGGGAGCTCTGGTTTATTTCACAATTGTATTAAGATACAAGTGCAATTTACTCGTCATCAGAAACAACGCATAAAATACAGGCATAATGAAACCGAGGGCCCGAGGTCTGTAAGTAAAACCGGCGGGTTACGCGTGTAATTTGAGAGACCAGTGTATATTCTACTAGTCAAAATCGACCAACCATGCGCTTCGCCCGAGACCATCTGCTTTTATTTACAAGCGTCAGTTTTACAAGCGGTTTTGGTTGGAAAACGACGATCCAATCACGGCCTAAGATGATGAGTTTGTTAAAAGATCATATGGTTAACCTACCCGAGTTGTCGTATAGGCTATGAATGAAACATAAGATAATGAACTTCTTAAGCACAGAAACAACAGAAGATGATGATCTTCTTAACATGAAAATCACGAGCATTAGATCAACATGCAAAACAATATGAAGCATTATTATCAGGAGAAACGGTGAACAGCTCGTGATGCCGCATGCCACAAATTCCAAACTCAACTTTGCAATCAAACTCACAAGGCCTAGCATTACATAGAAAACATTCAGAACAAACTCTTAAAATACCTTACATAAGTTAACATTCATGTGACTATGCATCTCAGCAGAGTAAATATTTACTTCCGAACTGAAGACAAGAATAGGAAAAAACGATCGATCTTGCTCACAGCAAAGGGCGTCCCACTCAAAAATATCAAATGTATGTCTTCTGGCTAACATCAAAGAGCAAAAATTGAGAAGGTTTTCCAATTCCAACATATTAAACTAATGTCTTCTTGCTAACATCAATGATTAAACTTTGACAAGCTTTTCCCATTCAAAATATGTAATGCCTATGATTGTGGAACGGGCAGGGTTTGTCATCAGTTTGTCATCTGATAGTCCGGTGGCTCAAGGTGACGACGAATGATTAGAGAACCATTAGATGTATTGTGCATGATGAAGTATTATGCAGGACACGAACCATCTGAACATTTTGTGCAGTTCCACTAAAATCAAGCTGAGCATCCCTATGGATTTTATATTTATATGCTGCCAGAAAACAAAGAACAGCGCGCACATGAATATTGGCCCCATTCTCAACCCATCAATCGGTGGACTAATAAACTAAAAGTACAGTAAATAGATTACCATACGCAGATGCGCCATCATTGTTGCTTAGAATGACATTGACAGATTTAGAGTCCTGTCCTGGCTTCTTGTACTTGTTTGGGCACTTTTTGCCCAGTGCACTCCATGTGTTGTAGAGTTTCCTATGCTCTCTGCAGACTAGTCATGTCACCAACGTCTACTAATACTCTGTAAAGCTTCTCGATCATTCCTTGTGTAATGTAGCACAAACAGTGACTGCTTCTTTCTGCAAAGTGGTAAGACCAACTGGAGCCACTAATGCAGCATTTTGCCTTAGACTCATTGGCTCCTTTTGGGCAGTTCAACTAAAATCAAAGTCGGAATAAAATTGGGCTTTAATTTTGATATCCCTGTAGGCAACAATAGGTATAAGGGAAACAATTACTAAGAAATAACGGTTGATGACTTGTACTCCCAGAAGAAAAACATCTACTGATCTACCTTATCTTAATGGGAAACAAAGCAGGAGAGTAGCAATTGTCAATCAGTGGGATTCATTCATATTAACTAATACATTAGATTAACAAATGATACTTTTCTATATCTTAATGGCATTGCTTAATTTTATCAACGACATTAGATTAATAAAAAGCATAAACAGTTCGAGGGGGGAGTGGGCGTAACAACAACATGTGCTTCCATCTACTTATAAAGGGGGTGATGCAGAGTTTTGTTGTAACAAAGAAACAAGCATCATGTCTGGGTTGGAACAATTTTTGCCCACTTAATTCTAAAAGACAGCAGTTCAATAGCTTCAATTTAACATTTCTCGAAAATAGAACCAATACAAGTAGCACAAGATCTCAAAGCACACTGCAGCATCATGTGGATGAAAGTCAATACTGACCTTTCTTGACCAAGATTTAAAACAACTTGCGAGGAGGAGCTGAAAGAAATCCCAAGATATATGAAAATATATGATCTCCTTTTGTGCAGTTCCACCAAAATTAAGCAAAGTCGCTAATGTGACATTCAAGTTGAACTGCACAAAACACTCCTAAAACATAAGTGTTCCGCGTAGCGAAGCAAAATGTCGTAATAGAAAAGTTGAATAGATATCCCTGTTTTAACAGAGGCAAAAAAGGAATCAATTACTGGCTAAAAAAGGAGGATGATACATGCGGCCACAAAAATGGTAATCCCTCCAATCCCTAACAAGTGTTGCAGTTTTGAACTAAGATTCAGCAGTTAATTCTAAGAGTGGCATTGCTTAATTTTACCAGCGGCATTAGATTAACATAAAGCATAAACAGTTCCAGGGGAGAGTGGGCGCAACAACAACATGTGCTTCCATCTACTTATAAAGGGGGTGATGCAGAGTTTGTTGTAACAAAGCAACACACATCATGTCTTGGTTGGTCCCATTTTTGTTCACTACTTAATGGAAAAAGACAGCAATACAATAGCTTCAATTCAACATTTATTTAAAACAGTACCAATACAAGTAGCACAACATCTCAAAACACACTGCATGATCATGTGGATGAAAGCAAGTACCAACCTCTCATGACGCACACAAGAGCACATCTGAATCTGCCAACACGAATAGGAAATCCAATCTCGTTTTGCGCAGTTGCACTAAAATCAAGCAAAGTCGCCGGTGTGACACTGAAGTTTGCTATAGCAACAAGTTGAATAGATATCCCTGACTTAACAGAGGGAAAAAGGAAACAATTACTGCCAATAAAGGAGGATGAAACATGCAGCCTGATACGTCTCCAACGTATCTATAATTTTTTATTGTTCCATGCTATTATATTACCTGTTTTGGATGTTTATGGGCTTTACTTTACACTTTTATATCATTTTTGGGACTAACCTACTAACTGGAGGCCTAGCCCGAATTGTTGTTTTTTTGCCTATTTCAGTATATCGAAGGAAAGGAATATCAAACGGAGTCCAAATGGAAGGAAACCTTCGGGAGCGATCTTTTTGGAACAAACGCAATCCAGTAGACTTGGAGTGGACGTCAAGAAGTAGCCGAGGCAGCCACGAGGGTGGCCCGCACGCCTAGTAAGGGTGGGCGTGCCCCCTACCTCGTGAGCCCCTCGTGGCTCCCCTGACCGACTTCCTTCGCTTATATATATCTACGTACCCCAAAAACATCCAGGAGCACCACGAGAAATTATTTCCACCGCCGCAACCTTCTGTATCCGTGAGATCCCATCTTGGAGCTTTCGCCGGCGCTCCACCGGAGGGGGAATCGACCATGGAGGGGCTCTCCATCACAACCAAGGCCTCTCCGATGAGTTGTGAGTAGTTTACCACAGACCTTCGGGTCCATAGTTATTAGCTAGATGGCTTCTTCTCTCTCTTTGAATCTCAATACAAAGTTCTCCTTCCTCTTCTTGGAGATCTATTCGATGTAACTCTTTTTGCGGTGTGTTTGTTGAGATTCGATGAATTGTGGGCTTATGATCAAGTTTATCTATGAGAAATATTTGAATCTCCTCTGAATTCGTTTATGTATGATTGGTTATCTTTGCAAGTCTCTTCAAATTATTAGTTTGGTTTGGCCTACTAGATTGATCTTTCTTGCCATGGGAGAAGTGCTTAGCTTTGGGTTCAATCTTGCGGTGCTCGATCCCAGTGACAGTAGGGGAAACGACACATATTGTATTGTTGCCATCGAGGATAAAAAGATGGGGTTTATATCATATTGCATGAGTTTATCCCTCTACATCATGTCATCTTGCTTAATGCGTTACTCTGTTCTTATGAACTTAATACTCTAGATGCAAGCAGGAGTCAGTCGATGTGTGGAGTAATAGTAGTAGATGCAGGCATGAGTCGGTCTACTTGTTGCAGACGTGATGCCTATATACATGATCATGCCTAGATAATCTCATAACTATGCACTTTTCTATCAATTGCTCGACAGTAATTTGTTCACCCACCGTAATAATTATGCTATCTTGAGAGAAGCCACTAGTGAAACCTATGGCCCCCGAGTCTATCTTTTATCTTATAAGTTTTCCATCTACTTTTATTTGCATCTTTTACTTTCCAATCTATATCATAAAAATACCAAAAATATTTATCTTATTATATTATCTCTATCAGATCTCACTTCCGCAAGTTACCGTGAAGGGATTGGCAACCCCTTTATCGCGTTGGTTGCGAGGTTCTTGTTTGTTTGTGTAGGTGCGTGGGACTTTTGAGGAGCCTCCTACTGGATTGATACCTTGGTTCTCAAAACTGAGGGAAATACTTACGCTACTTTGCTGCATCACCCTTTCCTCTTCAAGGGAAAAACCAACGCATGCTCAAGAGGTAGCAAGAAGGATTTCTAGCGCTATTGTCGGGGAGGTCTTCGCTCAAGTCAAGACATACCAAGTACCCATCACAAACTCATCTCTCTCGCATTACATTATTTGCCATTTGCCTCTCGTTTTCCTCTCCCCCACTTCACCTTTGCCATTTTATTCGCCCTCTCTTTCCCGTTTCGCTTGTCTATTGTTTGTTCGTTTGCCCTTATGGCTTTGCCTAGGAACCTTGATCTTCACCTTAAAAGGTTAGAGGAGATTGAATCAAATATTAGAAGCTTTATGACTTTACAATTTGAGCATAATAATTTCTTTAGAAACGAGCTTAAAGAGCAAAAGAATTTTCCGGGTTTCATGAATAAAGAGCTTGATGATTTATCTATGTAATTTCATGGTTTAAATGCTTAAATTTCCCATATCGAAAAATCCTTAGCCCAAATTTCTGATAAGCAAGCCACCTTAGTTAATAAGATGGCTGCCAAACTAGAAGGGTTAGGAGAAAATAATGATGAAGATCTAAAAGTTATTGATGTGTCCCCTATAAAATCCTTGTTTTGCAGTATGAATCTTGAAAATGATGGGATTGGAAGTAAATCAACTTTAGTTAAGAAGCATTTTGATGATTTGGAGTATTTTGATCTTGATGCTAAAATTGGTAAAAGTGGGATTGGAGAAATTAAAACTTTACATAGTAATGAACCCACCACTTTGGATTTCAAGGAATTTAATTATGATAATTGCTCTTTAATAGATTGTATTTCCTTGTTGCAATCTGTGTTGGATTCTCCACATGCATATAGCCAAAATAAAGCTTTTACTAAACATATCGTTGATGCCTTGATGCAATCTTATGAGGAAAAACTTAATTTGGAAGTTTCTATACCTAGAAAACTTTATGATGAGTGGGAACCTACAATAAAAATTAAAATAAAAGATCATGAATGCTATGCTTTGTGATTTTGGTGCTAGTGTTTCCACGATTCTGAAAACTTTATGTGATGTGCTAGGCTTCCATGAATTTGATGATTGCTCTTTAAATTTGCACCTTGCGGATTCCACCATTAAGAAACCTATGGGAAGGATTAATGATGTTCTTATTGTTGCAAATAGGAATTATGTGCCCGTAGATTTTATCGTTCTTGATATTGATTGCAATCTATTGTGTCCTATTATTTTTGGTAGGCCTTTTCTTAGAATGATTGGTGCAATTATTGATATGAAGGAAGGGAATATTAGATTCCAATTTCTGTTGAGGAAAGGCATGGAACACTTCCCTAGAAAGAAAGTTAAATTACCTTATGAATCTATTATGCGAGCCACTTATGAATTGAATGCCAAAGATGGCAACACTTAGATCTATTCTCGCTTTTATGCCTAGCTAGGGGCGTTAAACGATAGTGCTTGTTGGGAGGCAACCCAATTTTATTTTTGTTCCTTGATTTTTGTTCTGTTTAGTAATAAATAATTTATTTAGTCTCTGGTTAAATGTGTTTTCATGTTTTAATTAGTGTTTGTGCTAAGTAGAACCTATAGGATAACCTTGGGTGAAAGTTAATTTGATTCTGCTGAAAAACAGAAACTTTACGTGCACGAGAAACAATTCAGTAAATCACAGAAACGTGATTTTGTGTTGATTCTTTTTGCTGTAGATCAATAGAAAAATTACCTAGGACGTCCTATTTTGGTAGGAGTTTTTGAGTTTCAGAAGTATTCGAAAGTTACAGATTTCTACAGACTGTTCTGTTTTTGACAGATTCTGTTTTTCGTGTGTTGTTTGCTTATTTTGATGCATCTATGGCTAGTATCAGGGGGTATGAACCATAGAGAAGTTGGAATACAGTATGTTTAACACCAATATAAATAAAGAATGAGTTCATTACAGTACCTTATGTGGTGGTTTTTCTTTCTTGCACTAACGGAGCTTATAAGATTTCCTGTTGAGTTTTGTGTTGTGAAGTTTTCAAGTTTTGGGTAAAGATTTGATGGACTATGGAATAAGGAGTGGCAAAAGCCTAAGCTTGGGGATGCCCATGGAATCCCAAGATATTCAAGGACAACCAAAAGCCTAAGCTTGGGGATGCCCCGGAAGGCATCCCCTCTTTCGTCTTCGTTTATCGGTAACTTTACTTGGAGCTATATTTTTATTTACCACATGATATGTGTTTTGCTTGGAGCGTCTTGTATGATATGAGTCTTTGCTTTTTAGTTTACCACAATCATCCTTTCTGTACACACCTCTTGGGAGTAACCCACATGATCTAGAATTTACTAGAATACTCTATGTGCTTCACTTATATCTTTTGAGCTAGATAGTTTTTCTCTTTGTGCTTCACTTATATTTTTTAGAGCATGGCGGTGGCTTTATTTTGAAGAAATTGTTGATCTCTCATGCTTCACTTATATTATTTTGAGAGTCTTTTAGAACAGCATGGTATTTGCTATGGTTATAAATTTGGTCCTAGAATGATGAGCATCCAAGTTGGGTATAATAAAAACTATCATAGAAAGTGCATTAAAAACTATGATCAATTTGATGCTTGATAATTTTTTGAGATATAAAGGTAATAATGTTAGAGTCATGCTAGTCGGGTAATTATGAAATTGAGAAATACTTGTGTTGAAGTTGGCAAGTCCCGTAGCATGCATGTATGGTAAAAGTTGTGTGAAAAATTTGTTCCATGGGGTGCTCTTTGAGTGCTTTCCGTATGAGTGGCAGTTGGGGACGAGTGATGGTCTTCTCCTACCAATCTATCCCTCTCGGGGCATGCATAGTAGTACTTTGCTTTGAGGGCTAATAAATTTTTGCAATAAGTATATGAGTTCTTTATGACTAATGTGAGTCCATGGATATACGCACACTTACCCTTCCACTTTGCTAGCCTCTATTATGCCGCGCAACTTTCGCTGGTATTATGAACCCATTATTTACCTTCCTCAAAACAGCCACCATACCTACCTATTATGGCATTTCCATAGCCATTCCGAGATATATTGCCATGCAACTTTCCACCATTCCGTTTATTATGACACGCTCCATCATTGTCATATTGCTCTTTGCATGATCATGTAGTTGACATCGTATTTGTGGCAAGGCCACCTTCATAATTTTCATACATGTCGCTCTTGATTCATTGCATATCCCGGTACACCGCCGGAGGCATTCATATAGAGTCATATCTTGTTCTAGCTTTGAGTTGTAATTCTTGAGTTGTAAATCCATAAAACTGTGATGATATTCATTATTAGAGCATTGTCCTAGTGAGGAAAGGATGATGAAGGCTATGATTCCCCCACAAGTCGGTATGAGACTTCGGAATTTACAAAAAGAAAAAAAATGAGAAAAGAAAAAATTGAGAAAGGCCAAAAAGAAAAAAAAAGAGGCCAAAGAGAAGAAAAAAAGAAAAAAAAAGAAAAATAAATAAATAAAAATAAAATGAGAGAAAAAGAGAGAAGGAACAATGCTACTATCTCTTTTTCCACACTTGTTCTTCAAAATAGCACCATGATCTTCATGATAGAGAGTCTCCTATGTTGTCATTTTCATAGGCTACCTTCATAATTCTTCCATACATGTCACTCTTGATTCATTGCATATCCCGATACACCGCTAGAGGCATCCACATAGAGTCATATTTTGTTCTAAGTATTGAGTTGTAATTCTTGAGTTCTAAAGCAATAAAAGTGTGATGATCTTCATTATTAGAGCATTGTCCCAAGTGAGGAAAGGATGATGAAGACTATGATTCCCCCACAAGTCGGGATGAGACTTCGGATTTTATAAAAATAAAAGAGGCCAAAGAAGCCCATGAAAAAAAATAGGCCAAAGAAGCCCACCAAAATAAAAAAAATGAGAGAAAAAGAGAGAAGGGACAATGCTACTATCTATTTTACCACACTTGTTCTTCAAAGTAGCACCATGATCTTCATGATAGAGAGTCTCTTATGTTGTCGCTTTCATATACTAGTGGGAATTTTTCATTATAGAACTTGGCTTGTATATTCCAATGATGGGCTTCCTCAAAATGCCCTAGGTCTTCGTGAGCAAGCAAGTTGGATGCACACCCACTTAGTTTCTTTTGTTGAGATTTCATATATTTATAGCTCTAGTGCATCTGTTGCATGGCAATCCCTACTCACTCACATTGGTATCTATTAATGGGCATCTCCATAGCCTGTTGATACGCCTAGTTGATGTGAGACTATCTTCTCCATCTTTGTCTTCATAACCACCACCATATACCACACATATTGCTATGTCCATGGCTTGCACTCATGTATTGCGTAAGAATTGAAAAGGCTAAAGCACGTTAAAAAGTATGAACCAATTGCTCGTATCGTCATCGGGGTTATGCATAAGGGGAGTATTTTGTGTAATAGAGATGAAGCATGGCCTAACTATATGATTTTGTAGGGATGAGATTTCTTTGGCTATGCTATTTTGATAGGACATCATTATTTGCTAGTACGCTTTGAAGTATTACTATTTTTATGTTTTATAAGCTTTTATCTTGAATCATTTGGATCTGAACAATCATGCCACAATAAAGAGAATTACATTGAGAATTATGCTAGGTAGCATTCCACATCAAAAATTATGTTTTTATCATTTACCTACTCGAGGACGAGCAGGAATTAAGCTTGGGGATGCTGATACGTCTCCAACGTATCTATAATTTTTGATTGTTCCATGCTATTATATTACCTATTTTGGATATTTATGGGCTTTACTTTACACTTTTATATCATTTTTGGGACTAACATACTAACCGGAGGCCCAGACCGAATTGCTATTTTTTTGCCTATTTCAGTATATCAAAGGAAAGGAATATCAAATGGAGTCCAAATGGAAGGAAACCTTCGGGAGCGATCTTTTTGGAACAAACGCAATCCAGGAGACTTGGAGTGGACGTCAAGAAGCAGCCGAGGCGGCCACGAGGGTGGCCAGCGCACCCAGTAAGGGTGGGCGCGCCACCCTACCTCGTGGGCCCCTCGTGGCTCCCCTAACCGACTTCCTTCGCATATATATATATCTACGTACCCCGAAAATATCCAGGAGCACCACGAGAAATTATTTCCACCGCCACAACCTTCTGTATCCGCGAGATCCCATCTTGGAGCCTTTGTCGGCGCTCCGCCAGAGGGGGAATCGACCACGGAGGGCCTCTCTATCACCACCAAGGCCTCTCCGATGAGTTGTGAGTAGTTTACCACAGACCTTCGGGTCCATAGTTATTAGCTAGATGGCTTCTTCTCTCTCTTTGAATCTCAATACAAAGTTCTCCTTCCTCTTCTTAGAGATCTATTTGATGTAACTCTTTTTGCGGTGTGTTTGTCGAGATCCGATGAATTGTGGGTTTATGATCAAGTTTATCTATGAGAAATATTTGAATCTCCTCTGAATTCTTTTATGTATGATTGTTTATCTTTGCAAGTCTCTTAGAATTATCAGTTTGGTTTGGCCTACTAGATTGATCTTTCTTGCCATGGGAGAAGTGCTTAGCTTTGGGTTCAATCTTGCGGTGCTCGATCCCAGTGATAGTAGGGGAAACAACACGTATTGTATTGTTTCCATCAAGGATAAAAAGATGGGGTTTATATCAATTGCATGAGTTTATCCCTCTACATCATGTCATCTTGCGTAATGTGTTACTCTGTTCTTATGAACTTAATACTCTAGATGCTGGCAGGAGTCGGTCGATGTGTGGAGTAATAGTAGTAGATGCAGGCAGGAGTCGATCTACTTGTTGCGGATGTGATGCCTATATACATGATCATGCCTAGATAATCTCATAACTATGCACTTTTCTATCAATTGCTTGACAGTAATTTGTTCACCCACCGTAATAATTATGCTATCTTGAGAGAAGCCACTAGTGAAACCTATGGCCCCTGGGCCTATATTTTATCATATAAGTCTTACATCTACTTTTATTTGCATCTTTTACTTTCCAATCTATATCATAAAAATACCAAAAATATTTATCTTATCATATTATCTCTATCAGATCTCACTTTAGCAAGTTACCGTGAAGGGATTGACAACCCCTTTATCGCGTTGGTTGTGAGGTTCTTGTTTGTTTGTGTAGGTGCGTCGGACTTTTGAGGAGCCTCCTACTGGATTGATACCTTGGTTCTCAAAACTGAGGGAAATACTTACGCTACTTTGCTGCATCACCCTTTCCTCTTCAAGGGAAAAACCAACGCATGCTCAAGAGGTAGCACGGCCACAAAAAGAAGCATCTACCTTATTTTGATGGAAAACACAGTATAGGATAGTAGCATTTCTAAATGGTTGCATTGATTCATATTAACAGAGAAATTCTCTTAAAACAGTTTAGTAGTTAATTCAGAGAGTGGCATTGCTCAATTTTACCATCAGCATTAGATTAAGAAAAAGCATAAACAGTTTCAGGGGAGAGTGGGCGCAACAACACCATGTGCTTCCATCTACTTATAAAGGGGGTGATGCAGAGTGGGCAGCGCGCTTGGGATGCGGAGGAGCTATTATCGCCCACGCAATTGAAAATAAAAAAAAATCCGTTTTGTTGTGGGCAGATGAGCAGGGATCATATGGTGCGAAAGCCGAAATGGCCAAGAGTCTCTGAATGGCATTAGTGGCCGTAGATTCACCAAATTACTAGACAAGCAGAAAAACGTTTACCTGGAGCATTTTAGGCGTGGGAGTTGAGTCAGGTGTGAAATGCATCTCAGGAAGCGACTTGAGCCCCACAAGTTGTTAATTCGCCACTGGGGAATTCGCACAAAAGGGAAGGACTTATTCTCAATGAAAAAAGTGCTCTCTGTCTGTCTACTTGAAAGCGAAGTACTTCAGCGAGTAGTAGTCCATAATGTTGGTCTTATTCAAGGTTGTTTTTAAAAACCTAGCAATACCATTAAGAACAAGGTTGACGAGGAGTGACCGATCATTTGTTATAACAAAGCAACACGCATCATGTCTGGGTTGGTACCATTTTTTTCACTACTTAATGGTAAAAGAGAGCAATACAATAGCTTCAATTCAACATTTATTTTAAATAGTACCAATACAAGTAGCACAACATCTCAAAACACACTGCACGATCATGTGGATGAAGGCAAGTACCAACCTGTCATGACGCACACAAGATCACCTACGAATCTGCCAACCCGAATAGGAAATCCAATCTCATTTTGTGCAGTTGCACTAAAATCAAGCAAAGTTGTCGGTGTGACGTTTAAGTTTGCTAGGCAACACGTTGAATAGATATCCCTGTTTTAGCAGAGGCAAAAAAGGAAACAATTACTGGCCAATAAAGGAGGATGAAACAAACAGCGACAAAAAGATGCATCTAACTTATCTTGATGGAAAACAAAGTAGCATAGTAGCATTTCTAAAATGGTTGCATTGATTCATATTAACAGAGACATTCTCTTAAAACAACATTCGTTAAGAATGTAATTTACTTTTAACAGTGGCATTGCTTCAATTTTCTAGCAGCATTCTTAGATTAACAACAGCAAAGTAGTTGAATGGGACATGACATGGGACATGGGACATGTTGGCACCATGTGCGTCTACACATATAAATGGGTGATGCAGAGTATGTAGCCAAGCAACATATCTACGTTGGTCCCATATTTGTTCTCTTTGAAACTTTTTCCTATGTGAGGGCATCAAATCTAGTCCTGCACAAACTACCC
>NC_041391.1:78349871-78357474 GCF_002162155.2 Triticum dicoccoides
CCTTTTTCCCTTTTCGACCAACAAAGCGGCTGGATAAATAGTCTATACTACTTTCCCTCTCTCCTTTCCTCATTGAACCACGTCCTAGATTCATGCTCCACCCCACCGCACCCTTCTTTCCTCTTTGAACCAAGACCTAGATTCGACTATAGAATCAAAAAAGATTTGCATGCAGCTAGAGCAATGACAGTTTCAAAGAAACTTATACCTTAGGGTCATCGGGATGTGGCAAGGCGTGTGGCGAGAGGCCGGATCTTCCCATACTATGTACGATAGCGAGGAAGAAGGGGTAGGTGGCCCTCCCGCACAGGCGCTGGGTGAAAGAGAAAAGCACAGCCAACAGTGGATTGCCTCCCTCGCCGAAGGCGATAGAGTGAACACTGCACCTCCTCCCCTTCCCGGTGCGATGAGATCTGGATGCCTCATTCGCCAGCTGTGAGGGGGGGATGAGAGAGACAGAGGACACAACATAGTCTTGCTTAGATCTGGTGAAGAGGGTGAGAGACTGTGAATATAGCAAACCCTAGCAAAGGAACGCTGAGCCTCCAGCGTGTATATATATGTAGTGCGGCGAGAGTGTGGAGAGTGCAAACCCTAGCGAACAAGCGCTGATGCTCCAGCTTATGGCCCAGTTCTTTTGCCAGAATCTGGGGATTCTCCCAGAATCCGACCCCTACCCAGCTTCTCCGAGAATCTTTGAGCCTCATTTCTTTTATAATCCTATCTAGTTACGGTCTAATTAGATAGGATTGTAAAACAAATGGGGCTCAAATATTCTAGGAGAAGCTGGGTAGGGGGTCGGATTCTGGGAGAATCCCCAGATTCTGGCAAAAGAACTGGGCCTATATAGTGTACTACATATATACTATATTACGGACTGAGCTCCGGTGCCTTAACTGCACCTTCCTTTGGCTGTATGACAGGTGGGCCAGCCACATTTTGGGCCCACCTGTCATACACCCAAAGGCAGGTGCACTAAGTCAATGAAGTTGCGTCCATATAGTACTCATGTATACTACTAATACATAGCGGAGTGGTTTTCTTATTCTCTCCATAACAATCATTTTAAATTGTGTAAGTACGAAACGAAACTCTTTATTTAGGGGCTGTTTGGCTCTAGGCCTAGGAATGCCACATTTTGCCACACAAATTTTGCCACACTTGCCTAAGGTTAGTTCTTCAAAATGAGAGACACAAGTTGGCAAGCCTAAGGTAATCTTGCCACACTTTTTGAGTGTATGTCATGTGGGACCCTAGTGTGTCAAAAAGTATATTTCCTAAGGTAAGGCTTGAACCAAACACCCTCCTAAGTTGGTCAAAGTTGCCTAACCTTAGGTGTGGCAACATGTGATAACCATAGTCACAAATCAAACATCCCCTTAACATACCAGTGAAGAAAACTACTACTTCCGATGAACTAACGGTCCACGCGTCCTGGTCGCACTTTTTGTCCTTCACGTGCGGTACACTACCCCCTTAAGTGAACAACCACACATGTGCAAAATTATTGGAAACGTGTGAGAGTGTGTACAAATAAAGAATTTTAATTTCAATTATCGGAAAGGTTTGAGAGTATGTACAGTTTTCCCTCTCTCAATAATTATGGCTTGTTGTGTTCGGCCTAAACTTGTTCAAGCTTTACAAAGTTTGACTTCAGTCAAATCTAATATGCAGAGTAAATAAAAATGGAGGGCTACTACGTCCATCCGGGTTTTTAGTCCACACCATTTTTTAATCAAAGTTAATAACTGGGCAAATAAAATTACAGGGGAGCTAAAGACAAAGTTGTGAGAAGGCTTAGAAATCAATACAAAACTTATTCTCATAGTACCAATGTTGATCCTTCTTCGTGGAAACATTTGGTTCATAGCCAATTGTGTGATAAAATTGCACCAACGTGAAACACGACTGCGTCTCCAACGCAACCAAGGTTAACTGATGAAGGATATCATCTTTGTGGGTAACAAGCAAAGAGCACTGATGGAAGACACCTTTTTTTCGTGGAAAATCGATCAGCTTCACCAGCCGACGCAACCATGAGGCGCAACCATGAGCATCGATAGGTCATCATGGTGATGCATCATCCATTTGGCATCAAGTTTGGGTGAGGAACCTATGAAGTTCGACAAATCCTCACTGTGGTCTGTTTCTTCTCATTAATCAAGCTCGAGGAAGGAAGAACCACATGGCAGAGGACTGTGAGGCGGAACAACAATGGCCATCCAATTTTGTGCAGTTTCACTAAAATTGAGGAAGACATGCCCGGGTATGGAGATACGCATCACTGTTTGCAAAAATATAAAAAAGGATATAGTGTTGTTACTTTGTTTTGGCAGTGGTACAAAATTAACAATGACATCTCAATTGTCAATAAGAATTAATGAAAAGTACACCAACAAACAGAAGCATCATGATTATCTTGATGGGAACAAAACCAGGATACCCGAGAAAAAAACATTTCTTCATTTAACCAGTGATAGTATTAGATTAGCAGCAGCAATAGGAGCATATGGACAATGACCGCACAACCACCATGTACTTTTTGTTGAAACAACATGTATACCTCCACCGAGGCATAAATCAAGACAACTTTTCGAGTGGCATTTCCTCTATAATAGTAGGTGATGTTGGACTAGCCGACGAACCCTAACAACTATACATGGGGAGCTGGGGAGTAGTCGCATAGAAGAAAACCCACATGCAGCAACCTGGGGCGCTGGACTAGTACAATAAGTTATACCTCAGGTGGGCGAGATGTCTCTTAGGTGGGTGGGCGGGATCTGCCCACACGACGGCAGCAAACAAGGGCGCGGAGGACCTTCGTCCGTGCGAGTGCCGACTCCGAGAGGACGGTGCACATCGGCTTCCTCCATCGCCGACAGCGACAACGTCAACGCTGCACCTCCTCACCTCCCGCAATGGACGGGATTCAGCCGGATCTGTGACCACCGGTAAGGAGGGAGATAGAGTAGACACTGTCAACTTGTTTTGATACGGAGAGGGTGAGAGAGTGAGACGCGAGAAACCCTGTCAAACAAGAGGCTATATATACAATGGAGTAAAAAAATCTCTCCATAGCAGTGGGTTTAAATAGAATACGTGCGTTCCTGGAAAAAAGAAACGAAAATTGGCGGACAACTTTTTAACGTACCAAGAAAGAAAACTCAATCAAAAACACGCCCCCTGCTTCCACATCGCGAGAGTCGTCACACACACACACACATAGACATAGACATGCATCTGAGGATGGCTGGGTAAAACTGAATATGGATGGTTCTTTCTTGCCAGAGAACGGAACTGCTGGTACATGCATGATACTAAGGGATCATGGGGGTGCTATAATTTTCTCTTCATGTAGAAGCTTGTGTTATTGCGCGAACGCACTGGAAGCAGAATTGTTGGCCATCAAAGAGGGTTTGTCGCTTGCATTGCTGTGGAGTAATCTTTTTTTTACCCACACACCGTATTTCTATGGTAAATTATATTAATATAATAAAGTACATGGGGAGTCTAAGCTCCAAATATCAATATCGAGACCGACTTCCTTGAAGCTACAAATATGGTGAGGATTAGGAATGAAGATCTTGATAGATCTTGGTTTGGTTTTTTGGTGCGTGAGATTAGATCGCTCATGGCACTCCGAAATACTTGTATTGCTCATGTTCGACGAAACAACAACATTGTGAGTCATACTTTAGCTCATTATGGTAGGACTAGTGGCCGTATCGCTGTTTGGCTAGGTTCAGGCCCTGATGGCATTGTCGAACTTTGTAATTCTGAGTGTAGCCTGGCTACGTGAGTAATACAAGTTTGTTCCCACAAAAAAAGAAACAAAAAGACACAGACATGCATATCCATGTTTACGTAAAATTCCATCTCCATCTCCATCTCCAATCATATTTGTCCAACTGGCACATTATTTACGTTGTTAATTATATAAGCAACAATATTAACGTACAACATCTCTTGTTTGCGGGCATCCAGACCGCTGCCGCGCCCGCTCCTGACCAACCCGAACCCTCTTCATCACCCGCGCGTGCTTCCCGCCCGAAACGATCAGTGCCACATTCATGCCCAGCCAGAGCGGACATGACCTCTCACTGGTGCCGGCATTGAAGCGGCACACTGGCCGAGAGAGCATCGCCCGCGCCGCTTCCAAGTGCACGTGACCGCTCCGTGTTTAAAGGTCGCAATAGCCGGCCACAACATGCATGTAAAAAGTTTTGGGAGTCCATGCTATAGCTAGCTGTCCTCCCCCAACTCGTCAATCTCTTCCAGTAGTGCTAGTACTCCATGGCGCGATCCATCGACAAGCAGGCGGGAAAGTTATCATATACTCGGTTTGCGGTGAGTGGCATGCCGAGTGACCGTGTGGGGTGGAGCCATGGAGGAGGGTGAGACACGAATGCGACAGATGTGATTTAAACGTTGGTTTTGCTCGATGGCGCGATCCAACAAAATGATATGTTGGTTTCTCTCCGTTTCCATTTTTTCTCCGGAAAAACGGAAACTTTCCACTCCATTTTCATTCCTACTCCAAGGTTGCCCCATTACAACATTCCATCAAATATAAAGGAAAACTAACACGCATGCTGATGCATCACAATAATTCACAGATCATAACCAATTTTTACTTCACAACTAACAAAAGTTCTGAGAGCGTGTACAAAAGAAAAACTACTGATGGGGTCACTACAACTTAAACCCTAAGCCCTAAACATGACTTAATTTCCTGGCTAGGTAGAACCTGTCGAAGGAAAGACGGCTAGCACTCTCGGATCATACGATGCTTTTGCGTAGTTCCGCTAAAATCAAGCTGAGCATCCCTGATGGCAAAGATGTTGAAGAAGTGTGATTAGAATAATAGTACTGGCACTAGTTCATGAGACATAAACTCATCACAAATATAAGCCGGTAGAAGTAGAGAAAGATCAACATGGAGATGGAGCTACGTGGGGAGTTGTGGCAGTGGAGCAAGACGGCTCCAAAAGGAAGATGTACTACTACCTGGGACGTTGGGTTGTAGCTAGAAGGGCGGTTGGGACACGCCGACTGTGGGTTTTCTCCCTCGCCGATGTCCATCGCGTCTACGTAGAACATTGTTCCCTTCCCCCAGTAGCGGGATCAGGCCGGATATGTGACCAGCGGTGTGGCCACCGTCGTTTTATGCTTGTCAAGAGAGCAACCCAAGCAAGCAGGCTTGTAGCTTAGGCTCCTGCTAGTGTATATATAGTGGTTTTCTTTTTCTCTCCATGTAAACCATTTTATATTGCGTACGTGTCATTGAAGAGTGAAATGATGGTTGCTTCTTCCGACTACCTTATTGTGTGATTTGACTGCTCCTTAGTGGCCCCCACACGTACTCCCCATGCGTGTATGATTGTTCCTGAGTCTCACTTGTACTTATCTCTATTTTCTTGCATGACACATGAGTAGACAGGATGCACATAGAGGAATTTTGTTATTGCACGTTGTTACGTAGTACTGTACTACTAGTACCTGCTCCCTCCTTCCGGTTCACTACTGGTACTCCCTCCGTCCTGGCTTATTGGTCCCCTTTGTACTCAATTCATGGGCTCGTTTTCCTCGATATTTTCTTTACCAACGTATTAATATCGGGAATGCATGCGTGTACAACGAATGATTAAACCTTGCATGCAACATTTTGAAAAAGCATTGACTTATGAACATGTGAATGTAAGGGACTACAACCTCGTGCATGCATGCAACAGTCACACATACACATGGATGCAAAAACGCACGCGACGCCCTAATGCATGCATGTCCGAGCAAACGACGGAACACACAAGGTCACGCTCAAGTGCTCAACCTACACGTGCATGCACACACATACTCAGCCAAGGTGAGCTAGTGACCGTATAAACACCAAAAAATGTATATATTGAGCGCAATGAGTGTATTATGAAGTCCACTGACCATATTTTTACAAATATATAGTGACAGACAGTGTATTTATCTCGTTTGAAACTAAGCCATATTAACTGGAAAGGAGGCAGTATGGACTAGCATTACTTTGTTGTGTCCCGTCAACTTGCCGGACAAGGAGAAGCTTGCAGGACGGGAGAAGCTTGCGCGTGGTTGCTCGCAGGACATGGAGAAACTTTTTACTAATGCAAGCTCTCCCTCGCTCAGGCGGTGGACGTGCAACAGTTAATTCAGTGTCAAATTGCTAGAAGCATACACTATACTAGTACTAGTATTATTGTTCGACTTCCCAAAGAGGCGAACAGCCAAGCGCAAAGTTACTAGTACTAGTACCACTAGTACTATAGAGGTATGTACTATACTATACTAGGAACCGGATGGAGGAGCGTCTGCACTCTTATTATATTTTAAAAATGTGATAAAGCAATCTTCAACACATTTGGTTCTCTTTGAGGGTTCTCGCATGTGATAATGGAAGCTGATTGCATGGAACACTCGCCACAATTCTCGCTTAATTCTGGCTTAGATCCTTTTACAAATAGGAGCGCTCAGTAATATTTCCTCTCTTTTTTGTTATTCAGCATGTAAACAGGTCAGCAAACCTTGTGGCGCATCTTTGTGCGAACCGTGCTTGCTCTACTTTGAATGTGGCCGAGAGCTGGCTTGATGAAACACCTCGCTTCCTTCTTCTTTTTTGCGGGGTACCTCGCTTCCTAGTGACTGGTCTCTTGGTTGATCGTCCTAAGAATGCTTATATATGAATAAAGCTCTCTCATTTACCCACAAAAAAGATTAAGCCATGTTAACCGGAAAGGAGGGAGTATGGACTAGCACTTATTTTTGGTGTGTCCCGTCAACTCGCAGAATGAGGAGAAGCTTGCAGGACAAGGTGAAGCTCGTTTACGCCTTTTGACTAATGCAACCTACCCTCGCCCAGGCGGTGGACATGCAGCCACTACTAGGGAAAAGCCTATACACAGAATCTTACCAGCAGCGCTCCCTAAAATACCACGCTACTGCTATTTAGCAGCAGCGCATGTTAGAGAAACGCGCTGCTGACAGGAAAATAGCAGTAGCGCGTCCACCACAAACCGCGCTACTGCTATAATTGCCATGACCTCGCCCCCCGCTAGCTATAGCAGTAGCGCACTATATTGAACAGCGCCTACTGCTATAGAAGTTAGCAGCAGCGCGCTTATAGGAAAACCGCTACTGCTAAGATCAACCCACAAGTTTAGTCCCACCTCGCTCCGTGAACAGGGTGTTTACCACCTTAAATATGTTATTTCTGAAACTACCACAACCAGTTGGTCTTCACTGAACTCTATGTGTAATTTGTGGCTGCAATATGAGTCCTCTCCGGTTCCTACCGGAGAGGACTCATATTGACAATTCAGATTGTACACAAAAAGATCATTGATGGCCAATGTATTTTTGCATTGACGTATTTTTTGTATAGTTACACTTAGCAGTAGCGGTTTATGTGCAACGCGCTACTACTATTCAGATTATCTGTAGCGTGTTTCGGCAAACGCGCTACAACTATCCCTACCTTATCCCCACGCACACACCCAGCCCTCACTCACACTCTCACTCTCGCCCCCCCCCCCGTGCCGATAACCATCGTCGTGCGTCGCCGCCGCCGCCGCCTTCGTCC
>NC_041391.1:78358003-78368309 GCF_002162155.2 Triticum dicoccoides
CCTAGCTACCTCTCCGTCGCCCCCACCCCCTGCCACTAGTTAGTACTAGATTTAGTAGTTGTAGATGTTAATTTAGGGTTCATAGCTAGTACTAGATGTTAATTTAGTTAGTACTAGATTTTTAGTAGTAGTAGATGTTAATTTAGGGTTCATAACTAGTTTAGTAAGTAAATTAATAAACTAGTTGAAGTAGTTGAATTAATAGAACTAATGTATTTTTAGTAAGATAATGAATATAACTAGTTGAACTACTTTATTTTTAGAAAGAACTAGTTTTTTTCTATTTATACTAAGTTTATATTTAGTAAGAACTAGTTGAATTAATAAAACTAGTTGAACATGTCATATTTGTTGTTATTTTTTAGTTTAAGCAATTATTCGGGATGTATTAGTGATAACTAATATCGTTTCAGGTGACCACCATCGTCCCCGTCACCGACCCCCTCCGACATCCCCGCCGTCGTCCCCGTCACCGACCCCCTCCGACATCCCCGCCGTCGTCCCAGTCACCGACCCCCTCCGACATCGAGGTGATACCAGCCAAATATCCTTGTATATCTTGTGTTGTTTCTCAAATAGGATATGTGGTTGCCCAAGTGGCCGTTCATGTTCAGTTTACATCTCCAAGTGGCCTATGTTTTGCCGGAGTGTTGATTAATTTCCGTTCCGACAAATTTCAGGCGCTCGATATGTCCTTTTTTAGCAAAGGTCATGCCGGATTTTTTCGTGAATTCTGGCATGAGAATATGTACAAGTTTAATCTTTGAATTATGAGCGTAGGAAATGTCGTACTCGGACGACGATAGTCTCCCGGGGGAGTGTAGCTGGTGCCACGACGATCGAGGTATGTGCGACAGGTTCGTTCAGCTGGACGAAGATCGGCGCTTCAGCATTAAGCTCGAGGAGACCTCCGATTGTGAAACGGTACGTAACAACGACAAGTGTTTTTTTCGTAATTAAGCATGACTTCAACTATTTCAACGTCTAATTTTCATATTTTACAATTCGACTAGCTTATCCCATGCCATGCAAGACGCTATGTCTTGGAGAGGATGGGTTTTGAAGACCATGAAAATTTCGAAACAAAGAAAATACACCTAAGGACCCATCATGATATGGATTTTGAAGTAAATCTGTGCAATGCTCAGAGCGTAACCCATTTTGGTTGCCAAAATTGGAAGCACTTTGCAAAATGTATGGTTTTTATGAGGGTATGATTGTCACCATGGATCTTGGTGATCCTGCCATCGAGCAAGACAATATGGACATTTGGGTCCTTGTTGATACGCTTCCGATTGTACCGCTATGTGAGTTTCTCAAACATAGTTATTAACTAATTTATATTGTTTATTTCAAAATAGTTGATAGCTTATTTCCATTGACAGTTTATTTTGATTCTTCAAAGACTGTGTGGAAGATGGTAGATAAAACCCACTACACCGATGGCACCGAATTAACGTATAAGGAGAAAAATCATCTGATCGCATTTTGTACTCTTCTTGAGAATTACACTAACTATTATCGAACTCCTCCAAATTATGGTGAATACGTGCCACTAGTGCATGTGTTGAACCAGGTAACTTCTCTGGAGATACCCTGGTAAGATTTTTTACTATTACGACATCCGTGCATCTTTTGCATACTTCTAAAACTAGTACATCATTGCTAACTACGAAGTTATTATTATGTTTTTCAACAGAAACTCCCGATGGATTGTGTGCCTCATCTTATGTCTCTTCATGGTCGCCTCTCAGTTCTGAACATACTGCCAGGTAAATCTATGGAGCTCACCTATGCATATCGGATTTCTAAAACCCGTGAACACATGTTCATCAAAGAATGGAAGAAATGTATGGACATTCGCAAGGAGGTTCTTGGAAGTAACATTCAGTGAAAGGCAAGAATTGGAGACAAGCTAATCTCCATTCTGCATAATGGAGAGTCAGGGGCTATCTTGTTTTTTGCTATTTTACCTTAGAAAATGTAGTAGGTCTTAATCGAATGTAATAGGTCCTATGAGGTACAATATGTTTATTATGTGGTAATGTGTTAGAGTTGATAATGAGGAGTACTTGTGATTACGACTAGTGACCAATTTGCTATGTGATGTCATTGATGAAAACGATGATCTTGAGGAGGTGTTATATGACAATGATGTATTATGATGATAAGTTGTTAATGATATGATGATGATGATGATATTATTATATCATTGGGTGAAAGAACCGCGGATTAGTTTCAAGTGGATGGACATCCACTTGAAACTAGTCCACGGTTCTTTCACCCCGTGATGTAATAACTCATTATGATGTAAAAACAATCTCTAAGTTCCTGTTGTATGAAAACTTGTGTAAAGGTGTACGAATACAACATGAAATAAAAAGAAATAAAATACTAAATAATAGTAGTAGCGCGGGAAAGGAGAAGCGCTACTACTAATTACCAGTAGCGCTGTCCTGAAGAAGCGCTACTACTAAGTCAATTTAGCAGTAGCGTGGATCCAGGCGCGCTATTGCTAAGCATTAGCTGTAGCGCCTTATCAGTAGCGCTCCTGCCCGCGCTGCTGATAGGCCTAAAACCCGCGCTGCTGCTAGGCTTTTCCCTAGTAGTGAGCAGTTCATTCGGTGACAGATTGCCACAGGCATACACTGTAGTACCCAACATGCGGAGTACCATCATTGTTCGACTTCACGAAGAGGCGAAGAGCCAAGCGCAAGGTTTATAGTTGTACGAGTAGTACTACTACTAGAACCGCATGGTGGAGCTTCTATACTCTTATTTTATTTTAATCTTTGATAAAGTACACATTTATTTGGGAGAAGGGCGGAAAACGGCAGCCCAATGGTAGTGTTAAAAACATCGAACATGTAATGATGATATCTATCAACCATGCTTGAATATATCTTGGCCTCTGTGCAAGCCCGTCTGTGTGTTGTCGCTCCTCGTCTCACTCAAGGAACGGTGGGTTGGCAATTTTGCCATCAATTGAGGTCGGTTTGCTCACACTCCGGCCCCACATGTCAGTGATATGCCAAGAGGAAGTGCATTGACCGACTGGCCATACGCGTACTTGGTTTTGCACCTTTAGGCCATGCTTGGAATGGTTGTATTTCAATATGGAGGCGTATAACTTACACATGTAAGTTACTGGCCGCTGTGCAAATTCCAGCCGGAATTGAAACAACATGCGCAGGTGTTTATTTTTTACAAGTATATTCAAAAGAATACAGGGCGCGCTTCATTCTGATGCATTTCTCTCCATGCATTTCCACCACCAGAGAGACTTTAGAGCATATTGATGGTTTCTTTTTCTGAGCAACTACAGTAGGAAAGGTGGGGCTTATGATTTGACTGCTCATTACTACTCACTATTAGTGCGGCACAACAACCAGGCTGAGTCTCCCATGCGGTTTTGCACTACTCCCTCCATTCTTAAATATACTATGGAGTATTTGTCTTTCTTGAGATTTCAACGAGTGACTACATACGAAGCAAACTGAGTGAATCTAGACTCTAAAATATGTCCATTTGAAATTTGTAAAAAGAAAAATATTTAGGAACAGAGGAAGTATAATTTGTGCATGGCACATGGACACGGATGCTGAAGAGGCTTCTGGCAATGCTATCAAGATTCCAACATTTGTTTACATAATTGACGTACTATACAAATAATTTTCCAGCGACATGAAATTGCACAATGCTCTGAGCTTTCAGCTTTTGTTTCGTGTGTCTTGCCATCGATGCTCTTTCGGAAATAATAAAAAACTAACTTTCTTGCTAATGCATCTCAATGATTAGCAGATTAGAGCTAATATTTACCTCACAACTGAAGACAAAGTTGTGAGAAGGTGTTAAATTAGAACTGATCCATGCTTTCATTGGCAGGAACGTCCCCCCAGCTCTGTCTAAATCAACAAGGCATGTTGGGAAAAAAGTAGTTGTCTGGAGCATGCAACATTCTGATCATTTTGTGCAGTTCCACTAAAATAGAGCTGAGCGTCCCTGTTCCAAAGATATTAAGTGTGATTACGATAATAGAGGACTGCTGATGAAACAATAAACACACAAATAGAAGTTGGTCACCTTTGCAGTCTCTCTTAAGACTAACTAGTTGGAGAAGATTAAGCAAATAGTTGGAGAAGATTAGGCTCGGAGTTGGATGAGGAGGATAGAGAAAAACCAATCTCTCTTTGTGCAGTCGCACTGAAATGTAGACGTTGCCCATGTGACATTTTAGTACAACTGCACAAAACACTCTTAAGGAAAAAATGATTTGTGCAGTTCACCAAAAGGTCGCAATAGCAACGAGGTGAAATGGATAGCCCTGTTTGCAAAAAAGAGGTAGAAAGGAAACAATTACTGGCCAATAACAGTTGATGACACATGCAACAACAAAAAAGAAGCATATTCCATGTCCTAAGGGAAGATAACAACCCGGTTGTGTTTGTCTAAAACGGTGTGAGGACAAAGATTGCAATATGGAAAGTACGCCGGATGAGCTACGTTTTGGGCAAAGAACTATGTTAGATCCACATGCAAGATTTTCCACATGCAGTGACGTGGGAAGACGGGCAGTGGAGCAAGGCCAGAGGGGATACCTGGGGGTCATCAGGATGTAACTAGGTGAGCGGCGGCGGGCCAGATCTGCCCATACTGCGGCAGCAAGCAGGTGGCGTAGGCCCTACCGCACCGGAGCTTGGTCAGAGAGAATGGCGGGTACCGCTGATCGGGACATGCTGCCTCGGCGCCGTCAAATGGAGAAACGATGCACATACTCCCTTTCCGCCGGCGGACGGGATGCGGCTGGATCAGTGACCAACAGTGAGAGAGAGAGAGGCCACCACCGCCTTGTGTGAGATACTCTGAAGAGAGACAAACCCAGGCAGGCAGGCTCCATTGTATATAGTGGAGCGGACTACCTTTTTCTCCATAAAAATCATTTTATATTCTGTGTACGTGCCATTGAGCGATATAACTTTATTTAAAAATAACGCACCAACGCATCAAGTCGAACTTTGTTTCATGCACGCGTGGTACACGACCTCCATAGGTCGCAACACGCGTTCAAATTAGCACGTGGGCTGCCATTTCATACAGAAATGAGCTCCACTGTGTACCCGCGTGGGTGTGGCTGGGCACGAAGCATGAGTACATGCACCTATTCTCTTCGTGTACGTACACCACCTACGTGGGGTTGTGTGAGAGAGATACAAACGTAAAAATATATAGTGTGTGGTTTCATGAGTGTTCTTTTTGGGGGGGGGCGTGTCAATAAAAAAATGTAACATATGCAATGTGTGTGAAAATAGAGACCTAGATATATCATATATAGAGAGGGGGCGATCACGAGAAGAGAGTGGAGGTATCATCGGTTTGAGGTATCCATAGAATCGAAGAGAGGGATGATGTGTGTGTGTGTGCGCGTGATCGATAAAGAGTGTCGTCGAATTTGTGTGTGCCCACGTCAAAGATATAGGGTGGCTGGCCTACTGGAATGTGGGAGGGGACAGGTGCAATTTGTCTCTGTGGCATGGATACCTACCTACAACGCTCGACTATCGGTGTGTGGTGGGGGGGGAGGCCTTATTAACTATAGAGGTACAACGGCTGGTATATGTGTGGAGGAGGAGAGAGGCCTACCATATGTATTAAGGGAGATCGATCGGCATCCATCCATATGTGTGGGAGAGGAATAAGGTTGGGAGAGAGACAAAGCTAGAGTGTTGGAGGGGGTGGTAGTGGAGTTGCTTCTAACAAATGGTGGGAGAGGTTTGCTAGACAAACGGAGGGCACGCCTGCAATATCAATAAGAGAGGGGATGGCTGCCTGTCTGTGCGCGTGCGTGTGAGAGACGGGTCAGGAGGCATGCACGAATGATGAGGGGGGACGATATGGCTGTGGTAAGCAGACATAACTACATAGGAAGATCAATCGTCCTCTTTCAGAGAAAGGAGAGACATAACTTGTGAGGTACGTCGATCGATGGGTGGGGGTAAAATAGTTAAAGTCGGCCTAGGTATATGTAGGGAGATCGATCGGTATACGTGCATGTATGTGTTAGAAGCAAATAAGGCCAGGGGAGAAGGATAGAGAGAGAGGGATGCATCTAAGAGGTGGTGCGAGAGGCATACTATATCGAGGGGGAAGGAGTGTGCGAGTACAAGATCGATTAAAAGAGTGGTGGGAGTGAGGCATGGACGGTGAGAAGAGAAGAGGGGAAGCTTGTGTTTGTGGTAGGCACACCTGGCTAGAGAGGCATATCGATCCATGTGTGTCGTAAAGAAGGAGCTGGGGGCCTACACACACCGTGGGTGAATGACCTAAAGTGAACAGACGAATTTGTGTGATGGAGCTAGAGAATGCCGAGAGAGGGTGAGAGGGATGCGGGCGTGTGCATGCATGAGAGAAAGTTAGCGCTAGCTACAAAGATAAGAGGATTATGTGAGTGTAAAAGACGAATAGAGATCATAATTCATTATAAAAAGCGAATTCAGATATTTGGAGAATTTATCATAGTGTTTCAAACCAACGCATGCATGAATATATATAACGGTGATACACATGGTGTGGTTATGAACATGTTATACTACATATAATATATTTTATCTCTACTCTTATAAAACACAGAGTTTTTAATGATGGTGTGTCTGCCATCCTGCAATATAGGCCGTCCGATTTATATCTGACGGATAGGAAGGAAACTATGGCAATTTTGAGAAAATATACCCACACCCCTCTCCATATTTGCAAATAAGGCCTCCCCTTGATCATGTTGATGTTCCATGGAATGCAGGGGCATCTTGCTAGTACTACATATAATACATAGAACATTGATTATAATTTGGGCTAATGTGTGGCTTTTGCAGCTCAGGGCTAAATACTTGTCATAATGTAGGGTGCGGGGCACTATACTTTGTGTGATAAACACAATGTACGTATGGAACATGATTTAGATTATGAATATATAGTTAGTACATCAAATGTACTATTATTTGGAATCAACATCTAGTGTATTCAAAAGATTGAATTCGAGTTCATATAGTACACATAGTTCATATCTATCTCTATAGTAATCATGTGGTGTGTTGTTAAGGTAATACACGAATGATGGTTGAAGTTGGCAACAATCATGATTGTAGATTCTTATTGAAATAGAGAAACGAATTCAAATTTAGTTCGAATTGCAGTGGTAGTATAGACATTTGGAATGCACTAAAATGTTGGAAGTGCGTATTGATTTGGACGTTCAAGTACAATATTACACGTTAGGCTTGTCCCTAATATTCAACCCGCGCCGTGTTATATCCCAAAAATTCAGATATCGTGCTCCCAAAACTAGCGCCTTCACAACCCGCGCCTTGCTATCTCGAAATTACAACGCGCGTGAAAACTCCCTCCAGCTGCCAAATCCCGACACGCGAAATCCCCTTCTAACCCTGTGCCGAAAGGGCCGCTAGTTCAAATCGGTGGGGGTACTTTTGTAACACGCACTACATTTTGGACAAGCGCGTCCCTAAGTCATGGTTCCCCCTCCCATCGCCTCCTTTTGGCCATTCGAAATCTGGCCACCATAACCTCTCCGCTCCAGCCGCGAAACCCCACCCTCCTCTGTCCACCACCTCATGGCTGCCCAGCCGGAGCCTCTTCCCCGATGACATCGTCCATCGCAACAGCTCGACGTCCCTCATCCGCCTCCCTGGATGAGGATCCGTCGTCCATCCTGTCATCCCGCCGGTTCAGCCGCCCCGTCCTCCACCTCCAAGGAGCTGCTTTGACGATCGCCTCGTCTATCACGGCTGCTCCATCCCCACAGCGCCACCTTAACCTGCTCCACTGGAACCGCAACATCCTCACTGACTCCTCGGATGAAGCCGAGGCCTACTCGGCGCCACCAAAGAGGTTGTACACTCATCTCATCGCACCTTCTCCTTAACTCGACCTCCCGATGCTGACGGTGCTCCATCCCACACCCCATGGAGCGGCTACCGTGAAGCCGGCGCCGCGAGCGACATCTCCACGGCGGCTCTCCCCAATGCGAGGCCCTTCGGCGGTGACGTCCATACCAGTCGGATCTGCTGCTGCTCCGGCTGTCGCTCGGTCGCTCGCGCTACTGCTACTACTCCAGCTCTCGCTCGCTCGTGATGCTGCTGTTGTTGCCGGGGCTCTCGCTCGCTCGCTCACGTTGTTGTTGTTGCTGCTGCTCTGGCTCTCGCTCTCTCGCGCTGCTGCTCTCCCCCTCGCTCGTGTTGCTGCTCTGCTTTGATTTAGCTACACTTTAGTCGACTGAATCGACTTTTGGGTCAGTCGATTTTCAGGGGGTGGTGGGTCTCGCCGGAGTTAAGGAAGAACCACCCGCAGTGGGGAGGGGGGCTCGCCGGAGAGGTACCCCACTATCTATCTTAGGGTTCTGGGTAGGGTGGTACTCCCTGGCGGTGGGAGGGCGCGGTGGTGGGGCGGTGGCGTGGGGATCGCCGGAGAAAAAGCTTTGGGGGGGGCTAGAGGGCTGGCCATGGCGGCGGCGGACGGACGGTGGGCAGTTGTTTCGGGACGGCGAGGCGGACCGGCGGTGGGGAGTTGTTTCAGGGCGGCGAGGCGGCGGCGGACCGACGGTGGGGAGTTGTTTCGGGGCGGCAAGGCGGCGCGGGGTTCGGCCGATGGTGGCTGGCGGCTCAAGGGGGTGCAGGTTGAAGATGAACTGCATGCCCTCCCTAAACTATCCCATGTGAAGTGCCTCTCTGCTACCATCGCGTTCAGTTTCGACAGTAACATTCAGATTCCACAGCAAATTTCAGTTTTGATAGTTAAGTTCAGAGTCAACAGTTTTTACCTCATCTGTTGTAGTCAGGTGGTTTATGGTGATGTAAATTTTACATCTATCACTTTTTGGTAATGCATTTTACATCATCTATTGGAGATGCTATTAGAATCCCACTTGATATTAATAATGTATGTCTTGTGTTGCTTCAGCCTTGACATCTGACGGCTCACTAGAGCTACTCCAAGGACGGAACGATCCATCACAACAGAGCAGTGCCTTGGACACCGTCTACAGATTCCTCAGATCTTACTCCACACCTCCGACAACCACCTCTACCTCAACTTCTTCAGCGACCAACCCAATGATGCTGAGGTCGATACGGCTACGGCAAAGAGGTTGTACACTTGTCGCATCACTTATTACTCTACATTCATGTCGATCCATTAGGGCTATTGTGGTTCAACTGAAAAACATAGCAATAGGAAAATTTCCTGTGGCACTCTACTATTCAATTATTCATGCATTTTGTTGAAAGGAATGGAGCAAAACATCCACCTAGACCTACTTTTCAAAATCCTATGCATGAAAACAAGACCAAGTGCATTAGTGGCAGAATAACATTCTAACTGTACATGCTTTCATATGGTTTCACTTTATTTTGGCCATGTTTCATTGCATTCCTCTGCTCCTCCTTTTCCTATGAACCAAACACCCAAGTTGGCAGAAATCCTGTGTTCACAAATGCTTTGTTTTCCATGTGCATTCATATCCTATTCCGGTGTTCTCCTCCTATCCCTGCATTTTTAGAATCATGCAAGCCAAATGAGCCCTTACAGAATTACGTCAGTTATAGGTAGGTGTCGAAGAAAACTTTGCATGGTTTGTCCTGCTCCTGCCGCGACGTCGTCCACCTCACCGGAGTTGCTCCATCGACGGAAGCATCCACCAAACTAGACATCACGACTCCTGACCGTCTTTTGCCGCCTCTGATCTCCTTCCCTGCCACTGGCACCCACCGCGACGGCATCACCATCATCGACTCAGCAGATGAACCTGAGGAGTACACGGGTCCAAAAGAGAGGTCGCACTCTTTTGTTTCTACTTATGTTATGCATTGCTTAATGTTACCTGCTACTTTATTGTCCTGTTCACCCCTTAGACTCCAAGTCAGGTCCAAATTGATGTTCAAACTTGAGTTCTAAATTAGTTGTGGGGCACATATTAAGGCAACAATGAATAGTATCTCTGTCTAATATTTGGTTCACCTAGGGTATGCCTATGTTGTTCATCTTGGGTGAGAAACAAATAGTAAAGCAATCAGCACATGTTTTTTTATTAAATTAAAGCAATCATCAGCCTGCTATCATTATTTTGGTTGTTACCATTACTCTAGATTGTTACCATTACTCTAGATTTCTGCATGCTCTCCTTACATAATCTCACTATATTTTTTTGTATGCATGTCAGTTATTGTACACAGTCATGCTGAACATCTAGATAAAAATAGAAGAGTTTTGCGTAGCAATACAATGTCATGCAGACATTGCT
>NC_041391.1:78368514-78415106 GCF_002162155.2 Triticum dicoccoides
TTCTGAGGCGGATTCAGATGCAACTGACCACTCCTATTTACCCCCAAGGTGTTTGCTCTAACTTGGCATGATGATGTTAGTCATATCATGCATATTTTGCCTTGCAGTGCCTACTTTCAACATCATATATGTCATTTGCTTAGTTTAGACATGTCATGTAATGCCACATGTTTAGTTTCAATATCATATATGGGAATTATGCAATGCCATCCTATTTAACCAGTCATCATATATTTGAATGATATCTAGCCCATCCTTTTCTTCATTAAATTTCCATTTGTCGACAATGTTTGTAATTAAACTACTCTTCCTGTGAATCAGCCATTTGAGTGGGTGATGGAAAAATTTGGAGTGAAAACAAGGCTTTCAGAGCAGACAGTGCTACCTGTCGAAGCAGATCTCTTGCTGGGTCCCGATATCTCCTCAGAGATGGATTCAGAGACAGACGACCAGTCCTATTCCCCCATCGAGGTGTATGCTCTAAATTGGCACGATTCTACTGCTCATATCATGCATATGGTGTCTTGCATTGCATAGTTTAGACATCATAAACACAATATTCAACACCATCTTAGTTCAGACATCATATATGTGAATGCCCTCCACTTAGCATATAAATCACATATGTGAATTAAATCATGCGATCCTGATTACTTAGATAACATGTATGTGAATTATGCCATGCGATCCTGTTTAGTTAGTCATCATATATTTGAATTATGTTATGCTATGCTATCCAGTTTAGATAGACACCATATATGTGAAATTATGTCATGCTATCCGTTTTACTTAAACAATATACATGTCAATTATTTAATGCCCTCTTTTTTCCACACTATCTATGTCGGTGTACTAGAGTAGGGGTACCCTAGTATCCCGAACTTGTGCACGGGCAGTTGCAGCACCCCGCGGCAAGGCTTGCCGGGCGACCGCCAACGTCCTCCGTGGTTACCTTGGAGCCATTCAAGAACAAAGTATTCAAGCCAAGGAGACAAGGCCCCGGCAAGAGGAGCTTGCCGGGAAGGCCAACCAAGGCATTTCAAGGAACTTGCCGCGACGCGCCGCGCGTCCCGGCAAGGCCCGGTGAGCGACAAGCTTCTGGGCGCGACAAGGCAACGACCACGGCAAGGCACTTGCCGCGGCAAGTAACCACCCTGTACCCGCGCTCCAGCACATCCACCAACGTGTCGCCCTGGGGCCTTTCCAGGCGCGTGTGGCAGGAGGCTGTGCAGCCAGCGGTGCGAGGTGGCAAGCGACGCTGACAAGGTAGCCATCGTGGCGAACGATGGCGTCCCTGACGGTCCCTTTCTGCACTGTTTGGGCGATGCAGATGGGCATTTAATGCCTTTGTCCCCTGTCGTCAGGGTTAGGTAGGATACACTGTACAGGTGGTTGTACCAACCGCATCACCTTTCCATTTTTACCCTTGCCTACGTTGCCACCTGTCGGTGACCCCTTTAGCATATAAAAGGAGGCCCATGCACAACGTAGGGAGGGGGTTCGTTCGGTTCGAAGCCAGAAAACACTTACGCTCGGTTTCGTGTGTACTGTAGCACTCAACGCACCCGAGCAAGAACTCAATACAATCAGACAAGCAGCAGTAGGAGTATTATCTCTCCGGAGAGCTCCGAAGCTGGGTAAACTGCTCATGTGCTTCGCCTCGATCTGCTCTTCGTGCGATCTCCGCCCCCCGCCGAACCGAAAGGGGCTCGGTCCGCCGGTCCCATAGGTGTTCGTGGATCAGCTTCCCCGACATCTTTGGCGCGCCAGGTAGGGGAGGGCGCGGTGGATACGGAGTGAGATACGGCGTAACCCAGGCCGCGCGTGCCCGTGCCCTGTTTTGGGCCTAGCCCAACAACGCTCAGCACCGTGTGTGGCCCAGGCCCGGGGGCTCCTGTCGGTGTACTAGAGTAGGGGTACCCTAGTATCCCGAACTTGTGCACGGGCAGTTGCAGCACCCCGCGGCAAGGCTTGCCGGGCGACCGCCAACGTCCTCCGTGGTTACCTTGGAGCCATTCAAGAACAAAGTATTCAAGCCAAGGAGACAAGGCCCCGGCAAGAGGAGCTTGCCGGGAAGGCCAACCAAGGCATTTCAAGGAACTTGCCGCGACGCGCCGCGCGTCCCGGCAAGGCCCGGTGAGCGACAAGCTTCTGGGCACGACAAGGCAACGACCACGGCAAGGCACTTGCCGCGGCAAGTAACCACCATGTACCCGCGCTCCAGCACATCCACCAACGTGTCGCCCTGGGGCCTTTCCAGGCGCGTGTGGCAGGAGGCTGTGCAGCCAGCGGTGCGAGGTGGCAAGCGACGCTGACAAGGTAGCCATCGTGGCGAACGATGGCGTCCCTGACGGTCCCTTTCTGCACTGTTTGGGCGACGCAGACGGGCATTTAATGCCTTTGTCCCCTGCCGTCAGGGTTAGGTAGGATACACTGTACAGGTGGTTGTACCAACCGCATCACCTTTCCATTTTTACCCTTGCCTACGTTGCCACCTGTCGGTGACCCCTTTAGCATATAAAAGGAGGCCCATGCACAACGTAGGGAGGGGGTTCGTTCGGTTCGAAGCCAGAAAACACTTACGCTCGGTTTCGTGTGTACTGTAGCACTCAACGCACCCGAGCAAGAACTCAATACAATCAGACAAGCAGCAGTAGGAGTATTATCTCTCCGGAGAGCTCCGAAGCTGGGTAAACTGCTCGTGTGCTTCGCCTCGATCTGCTCTTCGTGCGATCTCCGCCCCCCCGCCGAACCGAAAGGGGCTCGGTCCGCCGGTCCCATAGGTGTTCGTGGATCAGCTTCCCCGACATCTTTGGCGCGCCAGGTAGGGGAGGGCGCGGTGGATACGGAGTGAGATACGGCGTAACCCAGGCCGCGCGTGCCCGTGCCCTGTTTTGGGCCTAGCCCAACAACGCTCAGCACCGTGTGTGGCCCAGGCCCGGGGGCTCCTGTCGGTGTACTAGAGTAGGGGTACCCTAGTATCCCAAACTTGTGCACGGGCAGTTGCAGCACCCGCGGCAAGGCTTGCCGGGCGACCGCCAAGGTCCTCCGTGGTTCCCTTGGAGCCATTCAAGAACAAAGTATTCAAGCCAAGGAGACAAGGCCCCGACAAGAGGAGCTTGCCGGGAAGGCCAACCAAGGCATTTCAAGGAACTTGCCGCGACGCGCCGCACGTCCCGGCAAGGCCCGGTGAGCGACAAGCTTCCGGGCGCGACAAGGCAACGACCACGGCAAGGCACTTGCCGCGGCAAGTAACCACCCTGTACCCGCGCTCCAGCACATCCACCAACGTGTCGCCCTGGGGCCTTTCCAGGCGCGCGTGGCAGGAGGCTGTGCAGCCAGCGGTGCGAGGTGGCAAGCGACGCTGACAAGGTAGCGATCGTGGCGAACGATGGCGTCCCTGACGGTCCCTTTCTGCACTGTTTGGGCGACGCAGACGGGCATTTAATGCCTTTGTCCCCTGCCGTCAGGGTTAGGTAGGATACACTGTACAGGTGGTTGTACCAACCGCATCACCTTTCCATTTTTACCCTTGCCTACGTTGCCACCTGTCGGTGACCCCTTTAGCATATAAAAGGAGGCCCATGCGCAACGTAGGGAGGGGGTTCGTTCGGTTCGAAGCCAGAAAACACTTACGCTCGGTTTCGTGTGTACTGTAGCACTCAACGCACCCGAGCAAGAACTCAATACAATCAGACAAGCAGCAGTAGGAGTATTATCTCTCCGGAGAGCTCCGAAGCTGGGTAAACTGCTCGTGTGCTTCGCCTCGATCTGCTCTTCATGCGATCTCCGCCCCCCGCCGAACCGAAAGGGGCTCGGTCCGCTGGTCCCATAGGTGTTCGTGGATCAGCTTCCCCGACAATCTATTTCATCTATCTCTCATACAATGTCTGTACATTCAATTATGTTTCCTATTTATCAGCCATTTCAATTGGAGTGGGTGATGGCAGTATCTAGTGGAGTAAAAACACAGTCTTCAAATAAAACTGTGCTACCTCTTGGTGGAGATAGCACCCTGGTTGTACATGCACGAGAACCAGCCCTACCACACATAACCCAGACTCTCGCAGATTTTACCCCTACTGCGATGGACAGAGAACCAGCTTCACCCAATCTAACCCCAACCCCAGCAGATAGTAACCCAGTTCATGTTGATACAGCACCATCTCCACCATAGAGCTCCCAAACAAGAGCAGTTAGTAAGGCAGCTCCAGTGCCCAAAGCGCTAGTACTACCACGGCGAACCCCAACTCCACCAGTTAGTACACCTATTCTTGTGGAGGAAGCACAAGCAGCCATTCATAGTTTAGCATCTATTTGATGTTGTTAAATCCTATGTGCATATCTTCCCAACATGGAAATATTATACTAAAGATGAAGGAAAATGCCAGTTGTAGGTGTTTGTCTAGGAGTTATGTGTAAGTAATGTTATTCATGGCAATTACTTTGCTTTGTCACGTACATTCTACCTCCATGATGGTTATAATACAACAAAATTTCCCATTTTTCTCTATAGAGAAGGACCGATTTGGAAACTCAGGATGAGGTAACCTGTGTAATACCACTGCTATCTTCAAGAATGCTTGGTGGCAGTATCGCCATTACCTGAAGAAAACGTACTTCACTGGCAAAGAAACTCATCAAATTCCCTTACGGTCTCCTAAGACACATTTACTGGACGATGACTGGGAACGCCTTGTTCTTTACTGGTCCCGAACCAAGAATGTGGTAAGGTCTATGAGCTCATTTTATTTTAAGTATTTTATCTTGCGTCTTACTGTACTCTGTTCGTGTAGAACAAGTGCTTAAACCTGAAGAATAAATGTTCTCATTTAAGATTCCAATTCTATCGTGCATACCGCTTTGCTCTTGTATCACTGTATTTACTCATACAAACTTATTTTTAAATTGAACTATCCAATGGAAACTCCAATGGCACAACAGGTATGTTTACGCATGCTTCTTTAACAGGTTTTCCCTATAAATAGCTCTGTTGATTTCAGTTGACTTCTCATATCATGCACATTACTAGCATCATAACAGGGCCAATAGTGTTGTTGTACATGTGATCTGTGGTACCCATCTGAAATCTTGTTGTGTCGTTTAGTTTCCCACGCTTTGTATTCTTTCAGTGCTGCTTTCTCTTGAACTGATATGATTTAAACCATGTCTCTATTTTGATTTGGCAAGACAATGCAGTGACCATAGGACATAGAATATGTTTGTTTGATGCTTTTATAATGTACTAATTGGCAATAGAAGACTTGGTATGATAAACCTATTATGTGTCTGCTTGTTTCTTCTTTTAGAATGCTGACAGAATATTGGGGAAGAGTGCTTTATTGAGCAATGATAAAGGAAGTAATGTAGATAAGGTTCAGGATCGTGAGGCATCCTTGTTGGTCTCCAACAAAACTGATAAAACAGCTAAGGGAAACTATCTTGAAGACAGTGAGGCAACCCCAAAGTCCTGTCTTGGTTTACTGTTCGAGTTACTGGCCACTACCGCTTGCACAAGCTATTCAAACTCATTGTCTAAATCAGTTCGGTTTCTTGAGTCTCAACTACAGGCTGAAAGACATCGATCAGCTGTGCTGCGACAAGAAGCGGAAGGACTGCAGAAGTCCCTGGAGCATTCAGATGCATACTTTCTGGTGCAACAGCAAGCGTTGGAGGATTTTAGTGCCAAACAGGACAAAGCTAATAAGCTTGCTAAGCTTATTGCCAGCATGGTAGATACTCAGGATAACGTTTCTTGAGCCCTTCTGAACTTTTTTCAGTTATGGACTTGTTTTTCTGCTGTGTTTATTTGCACTGGTGGCCAATTTTGATGGCCAGTGTATGTAATATGTTGCTTTGTTCCCTATATTTGCACTGGTGGCAAACTTTGATGCCCAGTGGATGTAATATGTGTAATAGCTGTAATAGGCTAGCATTAGTTGCTTGCTTATTTATTTCCCTATTGTCTTATTTAGTTGTTTGCTTGTAGTCACTGCAGTTCCTTTTCCGCGTTTTTTCAGTGGCCACAATAACCTAGTTTTGGTAACTAGGCCACAATAATCATGGCAACACACGGACTGTTGTAACCATGGGCCTCCTATGGGCCGTAGGATCCATGGGCCTTTTACGGGCCGTAGGATCCGTGGGCCTTTTACAGGCCGTAGGATCCATGGGCCTTTTACGGGCCGTAGGATCCATGGACTTTCTACGGGCCGTACGATCCATGGGCCTTCTATGGGCCGTATGATCCATGGGCCTTCTACGGGCCGTAGGATCCATTGGCCTTCTACGGGCTGTATAATCATTTCGCCAAACATGGGCCATACTATTCATGGACCATAACAGGCTGTTAAAAGGCCGTATTTGATAACACTATGAAAATAGCCCAATGGGTTAACGTGCCACAAACGGGCTGAATGTAACCACGGGCTGTATTTGGCCCACAAACGCAAGAAGCCAGTAACGGACCGTATCTAACCGAATTCTAGAAATGGGCCCAAGAATAAATGGGCCCTTAGAAGGCCAAAAGTTAACACGGGCTAGAAACGGCCAACGGAATAATGGGTCGTTAATGGGTATAAAGTGATACACTATTCATTATGGGCCAGTTTCATCCCGGGCCTTTAATGGGCCGAGAGTTACAAAGGGCCTCATATGGGCCGAAAGACATCATGGGCCATACATGGGCCGGAAGTTACAACGGGCTGGAATCATATTGGATGGCCTAGATGAAGCTACTGGGCTTAATTCCGATAGGCCGTAACGGGCCGGTAGTAAGCGGGTCGTAAATGGGCTATATACGAATAGGCCATTAACAGGCTTTCTGTGGGCTGGCCCGTTACCTTTTGACCAAGTCAAACGGGCCGGCCTTTTCACCGGAATGGGCCTCTGTTGGGCCATGCCACGTGTCGACATATCATAGGCGCCTCCTGTCCAATGAGTGGATGACATCTGTCCGAAAGTTGAGCCGGTACGTGTTTCCTCCGGCCAATGAGAATTTTACACGTGGAAAATTCCCATTGGTCCGGGCTGTTAACGGGTTATCGGATCCAAAACCGGACCCGATAGCTTAACGGTGTCCCGTTATGGTGGATGCCATGTGTCGATCACCCTTGACGAAAGCACTTCTATGACGCATGATTTATTGTCATGGAAGTGGACACTTCCGTGATGATAATTTTGGTAATGTCATGGAACACTTCTACGACAGCACAGGTATGACTATCTTGATTCTGTCATAAATTTGTCATGGATGTACATGCATGACAAAAAACGTGACCTACTGTGGCAAACACGTATCATCACGGAAGTGTCTTTTTTTGTAGTGATGGGACGCGTCATCCTCATTACGAGTACCAAAAAATTAATCTTTCATGACAAGATTCAACAAAGCGGCATTAATATCACAAGACTCCGCACTAGTGGCAGGAGGTGCAATCGGAGTGCTAATAAAATCATTATTACTGGTATTGGAAAAATCACACAACTCGGTATTTTCTTGAGACATCGTGACTACGCGAACAAGATTGCACACAAAAAGATAGATCTGACGAGAAAACGGTGAACGAAAAAAGGGCGAATAAAACTACAAATTTTTGTGAAGTGTGGGAGATGAAAATGAGAGGCAAATGGCAAGTAATGTAAATTGCAAGGAGATGAGATTTGTGATTAGGAACCTGATATATGTTGATGATGTTTCCCCGGCAACGGCGCCAGAAATCCTTTTGATGTCGCTTGAACTACGTCGGTATTTCCCCAAAGAGGAAGGGATGATGCAGCACAGCTACGGTAGGTATTTCCGTCAGTTATGAAACCAAGGTATCAATCCAGCAGGAGAACCAAAGCAACACTATGTAAACGGTACCTGCACACAAAGAACAAATACTTGCAAGCCGACGCGTATAGCGGTTGTCAATCCCTTTTTCGAGCAACAGCGCTAGAAATTGTCAAGTTGACGTGATAAAAATTGTGATAGATTGGTGATACATATCCAACATATCTATAATTTTTTATTGTTCCATGCTATTATATTATCAATCTTGGATGTTTTATAATAATTTTATATCATTTTTTGATACTAACCTATTGACATAGTGCCAAGTGCCAGTTGCCGTTTTTTCCCATGTTTTTTACATCGCAGGAAATCAGTATCAGATGGATTCCAAATGCCACGAAACTCCACGATGATTTTCTATGGACCAGATGCAAGATGTTGGGCCCTAGTTGCACCTGGGGGGAGTCCTGAGGAGGGGACAACCCACCAGGGTGCGCCAGGAGGCCCACGCGCGCCCTGGTGGGTTGTGCCCACCTCGGGTGCCCCCCGGACCGCCTCTTTGCTCCATAAATACCCTAAAAATCCCAGAACCCTAGGGGAGTCCAAAACCACCATATCCAATCTAGACACCATCTCGGATGGGGTTCACCACCTCCATTGGTGCCTCTCTGATGATGCGTGAGTAGTTCTTTGTAGACCTTCGGGTTCGTAGTTAGTATCTAGATGGCTTTCTCTCTCTCGCTGAATTCTCAATACAATGGTCTCTTGGAGATCCATATGATGTAACTCTTTTGCGGTATGTTTGTTGGGATCTGATGAACTTCGAGTTTAAGATCAGTTATATCTTTTTATATCCATGAAAGTTATTTGAGTTTCTTTGATCTCTTATATGCATGATCTCTTATAGCCTCGTATTTCTTCTCCGATATTTGGGTTTTGTTTGGCCAACTTGATCAATTTATCTTGCAATTTGAATAGGTGCCCAGTAGTGGGTTCGATCTTACGGTGCTTGATCCCAGTGACAGAAAGGGAAACAACACGTATGTATCATTGCTACTCAGGATAAAAAGATGGGATCCATATCTACGCAATAGATAAATGGATCTTGTCTACATCATGTCATCGTTCTTATTGCATTACTCTGTTTTTCCATGAACTTAATACACTAGATGCATGCTAGATAGCGGTCGATGTGTGGAGTAATAGTAGTAGATGCGGGCAGGAGTTGGTCTACTAATCTTGGACGTGATGCCTATGTAATGATCATTGCCTGGATATCATCATAATTATTTGAAGTACTATCAATTACCCAACAGTAATTTGTTTACCCACCGTTTGCTATCTTTCTCGAGAGAAGCCACTAGTGAAACCTACGGCCCTCGGGTCTTTTTCCTCATATATTTTCTTGCGATCTACTTTTCCTTTGCATTTTTATTTAGATCTATTAAACCAAAAATACAAAAATACTTTGCTGCACTTTATTTTATTTGCGATCTATTATTTCAATCTACTACAAATTTCTGGCATCATTAACCGAAAGGGATTGACAACCCCTTTAACACGTCGGGTTGCGAGGTGTTGTTATCTGTGTGCAGGTGCTGTTTACGTTGTGTTGCTTGGTTCTCCTACTGGTTTGATAACCTTGGTTTCTTCACTGAGGGAAATACCTACCGTCGTTGTGCTGCATCATCCCTTCCTCTTTGGGGAAATAGGGACGTAGTCCTATCAGACAGGAGCTTTTTTGGCGCTATTGTCAGAGAGCAATCAAAAGGAATTTCTGGCACTGTTACCGGGGAGGATCTTCAACATAACCAGGTTCCTAATCACAAATCTCATCTCCTCGCAATTTACATTATTTGCCATTTGCCTCTAGTTTTCCTCTCCCCCACTTCACAAAAATTTGCCATTTTATTCGCCTCTCTTTTTCCGTTCACGTTTTCTTGCCAGATCTGTTTTTGTGTGTGTTCTTGTTTGCGTAATCATGATGCCTCAAAGAAAATATTATGATGTTTCTTACCCCAATATTTTGCTTGAAATTGAGAAAAGTACCAAGGAATACATGACTACACAATTTGAGCATAACGAGTACTTTACAGAAGAACTTAAGGAGCACTCTGTTGTGCTAGATGCTACCACAAAACAACTTGATGATATTAGTAGAGAAGTTTGCAATCTCCAATCTAAGTATGCTTTTGCTGAAAGGTTGCTAGGAAAAATATCCGATGCACAAGCTACCTTAGTAAATCAAATGGCTGCTAAACCAATCTCGTTAGAAGATAAAAGTGATGAAGATCTTAAAATGATTGGTGTTTCTTCTATTGATTCCTTGTTTAGTAAAGATAAGGTTGATGAAAAGGGACTGTAGAAGAGTCAACTTTAGGTAGAAGGTGTCCCAATATTTTGGAGGGTGAAAATCTTGTTGAGAAAATTTATAGAAGTGGGTTTGGAGAGGTCAAAACTTTAGTCAGTGATGTGCCCACTCTTTCGGATTACAAAGACTTGAATTATGATAGTTGCTCTTTGATTGATTGTATTTCTTTCTTGCAATCCATGCTAATTTCACCCCATGCTTATGAACAAAACAAAGCTTTTACTAAACATATTGTTGATGCTATGATGGAAGCTTTAGAAGAAAATTTGGAATTAGAAGTATCAATTCCTAGAAAATTGCATGATGAGTGGGAACCTACTATCAAAGTCAAGATTAAAAATTATGAGTGTTTTGCTTTGTGTGACTTGGGTGCTAGTGTTTCTACAATTCCGAAATCTTTATGTGATGTGCTTGGTCTTACTAATCTTGAAGAATGTTCTTTGAATTTGCACTTGGCGGATTCTACTATTGAAAAGCCTATGGGAAGAATTAATGATGTTCTTATTCTTGCAAATAGGAATTATGTGCCCATAGATTTTATTGTTCTTGATATTGATTGCAATCCGTCTTGTCCAATTATTCTTGGTATACCGTTTTTACGCACTATCAGTGCCGTGATTGATATGAAAGAAGGCAATATTAAGTTCCAATTTCCTTTGAGGAAAGGTATGGAACACTTTCCTAGAACAAAAATCATTCCACCTTATGAATCAATCATTAGTGCATCTTATGGATCTCGAACCAAAGATGACAAAACTTAGATCCTTACTTTATGCCTAGCTAAGGGTGTAAAACTATAGCGCTTGTTGGGAGGCAACCAAATGAATAAATTTATTTTTGATTTTTTGCTTTCTGTTCTTGTGTGTTAGAACAATTATGATAATGGTATGATTGTGTTTTTTATGTTTTAATTAGTGTTTGTTCCAAGTAAAGGCTTTAGGAATTTCTTGGGTGATAGTTGTTTGATCTTGCTGAAAAAGACAGAAACTTTGCGCTCACGAAAATAATTGTCATAAATCACAGAAAAGCATTTTTTCCCTGATTATTTTTGCAGAAGATTAATATACAAATTACCCTGATCTTTCTAATTTGGTAGAATTTGTGGAGTTCCATAAGTATTCGTAAAAGTCAGATTGCTACAGACTGTTCTATTTTGACAGATTCTGTTTTCTTTGTGTTGTGTGCTTATTTTAATGGCTCTATGGTTTTCTTTGATGAGTTTTGCCATAGAAAAGTTGGAATATAGTAGATATAATACAAAAAAAATAAGAATTGGTTTGATACAACACTTATAGTAGTGATTTATTTTTCTTACACTAACGGATCTCATGAAGGTTTTGTTGAGTTTTGTGTGATTGAAGTTTTCAAGTTTTGGGTTATCTTACGATGGATGAAAGAAGGATAAAAGATCCTAAGCTTTGGGATGCCCCGGCATCCCAAGCTATTATCCAAGAATGAGCAACCAACTAAGCTTGCGGATGCCCCCGAGTGGCATCCCCTCTTTCTTCTAACGACCATCGGTATTTTACTCGAGGCTATATTTTTATTCGTCACATGATATGTGTTTTGCTTGGAGCGTCTTGTATGATGTGAGTCTTTGCTTGGTTTATTTTGTGTTTTAAGTCATCAACCCTTGCTGGACACACCTATTTGAGAGAGCCAAAATTATAGCATTACTTGTTAGAATTGCTCTCTGTGCTTCAGTTAAATCTTTTATGAGCTAGGACTTGCTCTAGTGCTTCACTTATATCTTTTTTTATTACAGTGTGCTTAGTATTTTTGAAGAAATGCTCTTTCACTTAGATTTATTTGGAAGTTAGTAAAATTTTAAAGAAATTCTCTCTTGCTTCACTTAAATTATTTTGAGAGAAAGAAAATTTGTTATGCTCATGATCTTCACTTATATTTGTTTGAGCTTATGAAAAGCAACACATGAAAATTAGTCCCAAAGTGATAGATATCCAAGAAGGACAACAAAAAAGGAAAAAAATGTCATGAAGATCATTGGACAAAATAAACTTGATTCTTAGTAATAGTTTTGAGATATGATGATGTGCTTTGTGAGTTATGTTGATGAGTAATTGTTCTCTAGTAAGAATATTGGTGTTAAGGTTTGTGATTCCCTATGCAAGTACGAAAGTCAATAGTCATGCAATGAAAATTATACCCTACTTGTGGTGCATTCTTCGGTGTTAATTATGCTTAATCCTTGCTTGTGAGATTATTTGTTTCTTGGATTGGTCGCTTCTCAATATTTTTGCTAGCCTTCATTTTGCACTAAGTATGATCTCTACTTGTGCATCCAAAATCCTTTAAATCAGTTTTGCCACATGAGTCCACTATATCTACCTATATGCGTTATTCTTTTGCCGTTCTAAGCAAATTTGCATGTGCCATCTCTAATTTTCAGAATAAAACTTCTCTTTTGTGTGTTTGTTTCGCTCGTGAAACGGTAACGGGTGGCTAATATTTTCCATGCTGGATGTGTTATTCTCACGATGAGTGTTTATTCACTTGTCATTGCATGAGAGTAAGGCCAAGGTCTTAGTGATGCCCCGTCCCGAAATGCAAAAATGAATTTACTTTATGTTGTCAAATAATAAATTCCTTGGAAAGTGTTAGTATGGAAGGCACCCGTGGATACGGCTAGCCATGGAAAGTGAAAGAATGGTGGAAAAAGGAATAAACTTTATTTTCTATTTGGGAACCACCTATGGCATATCTAGCATGGAAAGTGTTCGGAACTCTGAGTCATTTTTGTTGGTGGGATGGATACACCTCCCAAAATGTTTTTATCTCTAATTTTTTCACTTTGAGCTGTGGCACCTCTACAAATCCCTACTTCCCTCTCCGAAGGGGCTTTCTTTTACTTTATGCAATTTTAATTTTGAATTTGAGTCTCCATCTTCTCTCATAAAAAGCACCAACTAAGAGGCAATATGATCATGCTTAAGTATTGGGTGTAGCTAATATTTGAGTGTGTTTCATGAATTGATAAATGTTTGAGCATGATGGGCTAGGGATAACTTGTGTTAGCGTTGATATTTTGAAAGACATGGTTGCTTGTTGATATGCTTGAGTATCTAAATTATTATGTCAAAACTAGACTATTGCTTTGAATCACATAAAAGTCCAAATGTCCATGCTATAAAGAAAAGAATATGATATGACATGATAAACAACACTCTACATCAAAAATTCTCTTTTTATCACTTACCTACTCGAGGACGAGTAGGAGTTAAGCTTGGGGATGTTGATACGTCTCCAACGTATCTATAATTTTTTATTGTTCCATGCTGTTATATTATCAATCTTCGATGTTTTATAATCATTTTATAGTCATTTTATATCATTTTTTGGTACTAACCTATTGACATAGTGCCAAGTGCCAGTTGCTATTTTTTCCATGTTTTTTACATCCCAGGAAATCAATATCAAACGGAGTCCAAATGCCACGAAACTCCATGATGATTTTTTATGGACCATATGGAAGATGTTGGGCCCTGGTTGCACCTGCGGGAGTCCCGAGGAGGGGACAACCCACCAGGGCGTGCCAGGCCTGGCGCGCCCTGGTGGGTTGTGCCTACCTCGGGTGCCCCCCTGGACGACCTCTTTACTCTATAAATACCCCAAAAATCCCAGAACCCTAGGGGAGTCGACGAAATATTCATCCAGCCGCCGCAGAGTCCAGAACCACTAAATCCAATGTAGACACCATCTCGGATGGGGTTCACCACCTCCATTGGTGCCTCTCCGATGATGCATGAGTAGTTATTTGTAGACCTTCGGGTCCTTAGTTAGTAGCTAGATGGCTTTCTCTCTCTCGCTGAATTCTCAATACAATGGTATCTTGGAGATCCATATGATGTAACTCTTTTTGCGGTGTGTTTGTTGGGATCTGATGAACTTTGAGTGTATGATCAGTTATATCCTTTTATATCCACTAGGAAACATGCTTGTGCGTTGCAACGTTTTTTTTATCATACACACATAGTCGAATAAGCAAGGCTCATTATCCTCCTTTCCTTCCTCTATTTCAAGATGGTGCCCCATCTGTCACATGTTACCCTCAGTTCCTCCCTCGCTGGCAGTGACTGTGGTGTCCACCTGATCGTAGTGTGTCTGAACATATCCCCACATGACTCCTTAGGGTACGGTCAAGTCAAATAAATTTTAGCACCCAATCATGACAAAAAAAGGAGGAACATTGCACCTGCGGTTGGGTGAGAGGGGGATCTAGCAGTCGAGGGGAGGGGGCGCTTAGCTCCGATGCCAACTATACCTCCATGATGGGCGTCGAAGCTTCTAGACCGTCCGCGTCGGCCCCCTCATGTGCCCGAGAAGTGCACCTCTCCCTTGTCCTCTTGCTGAAACATAAACCCCCTTTCCTTCCAATCTCCTCAGAAAAGGTTCGCCACTTCAACAAAACTGGAAATATTCAAAAGAATCGATAATCATTCTTAAAAAAATCATTCTCAACAAGAAAAGTTTACATGGTTTGATATATCTACCTCTCTAATAACAATATTAATAGGAGAAATACGTCTTCCCCTATTTTTAGTAGTTCACACCTTTTTCGCACTTATTTATTCTATACTGGTTGAATCCAAATATAAGCATGAAAATGGTTTTGAAAAATTAGTAAGTCCTAATTTATTACTATAAATACGTTGTTATTGTTATTTGAGCATCAAAATGGTTTCGAAGCCAAATATGGACACACATAATTTCTCTCGATAGACAACCAAATAAGAGTAACACTACAACCACACATTCGGCCTTCCAACACCCGTCACACACCTATGAACAGTTTTTGTTGACATCAAACAGGGTCAAAGGAGTACGATCCTTCGATTACTTTTATCCCTCTTTTATACCCACACAACAATTCTTCCTTTGAGCCCTTAATCCTTCGTTTAGTTATTACACCCTTACTTTAATTATCCCACTTGTTTTTACCCACAATCCTTCCTCTAGATATCCTCCTTTAATTAGGCATCATGCATATATTTGGGTCTCTTTTCTCCTCGGAGCCACGCCTGATCCTTTCTTTATTAGTTTCTAAGGAGGCTTATTGATTTTAAAGAATAATGGTATCTAAACTGATTTGATTGCATGTAAGGGAGCAAGGTGGGATTATTTTATGTGGAACAAACGTGAAAGAGTTGAGTATAGGCTGCTCAAAAGCGGAGAAAAGTTTGGATGGGCCGGCCCATAGAGAATATGGGCGTCTGGTCTCCATCTATACTCCGCATATATAAAGTATGTCTCTAGTTAGGTTGAAGGTGATTGCATGGTGCATTGGTTGGTGTGGGTTCTTTCTACCCTGGAGGTCTTGTGTTCGAGTCGCACTCCTGTCAATTAAATTTTTATAATTTTTCTACTCTATGCAGCGAAGGCGAACGGGAGCAGAGATGACGTACGAAGAAAATAGTGAGATAATAAGACGGACGAAAAAACTTGTGGTCCCACTATAGACGAACAAAGTGAAGAAACAATCCTCCCTTTAATATTAGGTAAAGATGAAAGTTATTTGAGTTTCTTTGATCTCTTATATGAATGATCTCTTATAGCCTCGTATTTCTTCTCCGATATTTGGGTTTTGTTTGGCCAACTTGATCTATTTATCTTGCAATGGGAAGAGGTGCCCGGTAGTGGGTTCGATGTTACGGTGCTTGATCCCAGTGACAGAAAGGGAAACAACACGTATGTATCATTGCTACTAAGGATAAAAAGATGGGATCTATATCTACGCAATAGATAAACAGATCTTGTCTACATCATGTCATCGTTCTTATTGCATTACTCCATTTTTCCATGAACTTAATACACTAGATGCATGCTGGATAGCGGTCGATGTGTGGAGTAATAGTAGTAGATGCAGACATGAATTGGTCTACTAATCTTGGACGTGATGCCTATGTAATGATCATTGACTAGATATCACCATAATTATTTGAAGTTCTATCAATTGCCCAACAGTAATTTGTTTACCCACCATTTGCTATCTTTCTCGAGAGAAGCCACTAGTGAAACCTATGGCCCCCGGGTCTTCTTCCTCATATATTTGCTTGCGATCTACTTTTCCTTTGCATTTTTATTCAGATCTATTAAACTGAAAATACAAAAATACTTTGTCGCACTTTATTTTATTTGTGATCAATTATTTCAATCTACTACAAATTTCTGGCATCGTTACTCCAAAGGGATTGACAACCCCTTTAACACGTCGGTTGCGAGGTGTTGTTATCTGTGTGCAGGTGCTGTTTATGTTGTGTTGCTTGGTTCTCCTACTGGTTCGATAACCTTGGTTTCTTCACTGAGGGAAATACCTACTGTCGTTGTGCTGCATCATCCCTTCCTCTTTGGGGAAATACCGACGTAGTCCTAGCAGACAGGAGCTTTTCTGGTGCTATAGTCAGAGAGCAATCAATTGGATAAACAGATCTCGATAAAACGCGAAATAAAATAAGTAACAAAAAATTGCAGCAAGGTATTTTTGGGTTTTTGGAATAATAGATCTGAAAATAGAAGTGGAAAATAATAGATTGGAAAGCAAATATGATGAAGAATGACCCCGGGGCCGTAGATTTCACTAGTGGCTTGTCTCAAGAAATAGCACACGGTGGGTAAACAAATTACTCATGGGCAATTGATAAAACCTCAAATAATTATGACGATATCCAAGCAATGATCAATATATAGGCATCACGTCCAAGATTAGTAGACCGACTCCTGCTTGCATCTACTACTATTACTCCACACATCGACCGCTATCCAGCATGCATCTAGTGTATTAAGTTCATGGAGAAATGGAGAAATGGAGAAAATAGTACATATGGGGTGCCCCAAGGAGGGATTTTCCCTCCTTGGTGGCTGCCCTCTTCTTCCCCTCTAACCTATATATAGAGATGGAGTCCAGAGCTTCGAGCAAGAATAGCCTCCAAAGCACTCTCACCTTAGTAGTAGTACCACCACCACTTGTAGTATAGCCAGCATATCGAAGGCGCTGTGATTGCCAAGAAGAATAAGGTATCCTTTTTAGTTTGTGTAATCCCTTCAGGGCCTCCCGAAAAGGAAAGCCATGTGTAAATTATGTTGTTGAAATGAAGTAGTTTCGTGCTTCACTTGGTACTTTTATTTATGAATTTATGGGACGAGTTCTTATGCTAGGGATTCTATAGGAGAAACCTTCGTCGTAGTTCTCTGTTTAGCCTTACTTGAGGTATTGGCCACAATATTGACACAAGTTTTGGAGCCTACTCTAGTTCATCTCGTTCTAGTTCTAGTTGGTCCTAGTTGACTAATTAGAGCTAGACCTAGTTCCACTAATCCTCATAATTAGAAGTTCAGTGTGGTTCTAATCTCCTCCCTCTAATTATCCGGCAATGATTATCTCTGGACGGTGGAACACTGTCGAATCCTAAAGACCGTACGCTTGCAACCAAGTAGAGATGTCATGCTTTCGGTCTTTCGTTCGAGGGATCGTTCGAGAGTGGTTCGCGGGATCGTCATCAATGGATCGAGAGACTCCAAGTCTGATCTACACCGTCTCGTCTACTTCCACTGCACTCCAGAGTCGGTAATGATCGTTGATCCAAACCCTATATGCATCTTCATATTGTTCCTGGGTGTTTGTAGGGCAATTTTTTGTTTTCTACTACGTGTCCCAGCATTTAGTACCTATACATACTAGCATTCATCCATATCCCTGAGAACTAAGGGAATTACTCATACATGGAGATAGCAGGCATCATATGAATGGAAGTAACAAACATGAATGATAGATCAGAGTAACACACATGGAATCATCTATGGTTTGGTATTACAACGAGATGGATATGAGACGGCGTTGAAGATAATGATGGATATGGTTGATGTCGGTGTCTCCTTGTACAAGGTGTTGACAATTTCCCCTCCCGGTCCCTTCCAAAGGCTAGGGTTCTTCGTTCTAGAGAGGTTTCTGGTGGCTATGTGTATCTGATCCTCGGTCCAGTTGCACATGGTAGAAATATTGAACCAAGGGATTGCGATAGTTGCTGGTACGACCAACATAACAAGCACATGTGGTTGTACCGGACACCATTGTTCGCTCTAGATTCCTTGTGGCGACTGATACATCCATTTTGCATCATGTTTTCCTACTGTTATTTATATTGTTTTAAAGCTATATTTTCACTTTTGGATGCATTAGATGCCTTTTCACTTTTATATCATTATCATCAGCGCCCCTCTCATCGTGGGAGGACACATCTCCTGTTGGAAGTATACCATGGATGCAACAATACTGTATTATTATATTTTTTGTCTTCATAACTTAGAGTTTATATTCGTTGCTCTAACTGCTATGATTCTAGAATATGCGATTCAGTGAAAAACTCATATGCACATGTAGGATGATAAAACCGTAAAATAAGATTCTTAGTCCCGCTTCTAATACTAGCTCAAGTGTTGTTGGTGAACACGTTTTCCGGATCTTGAGATATTGTGAAGTGTAATGATAGTCTCAAAACAACATTGAGAGTATGCCGTTAGAAGAACGATAATATTGAATCGACCCAAATACTTGTTTGTTATACTTTGAGATAATGTCACCGTAAGTCAATTTTTATAACATGGAGTGTTAACTTGCGATTTTAGTTCCTTAGAACATGAGAGTATCATAGTCACTTGTTACCACAAGACGAGCTTTGGGGTTGCTCAAACGTCATCAGTAACTTGGTGATCATAAAGGTAACTTACAGGTTCATCAGAAAGTTTGACAGGGGACATGATAACTCGAGAGTGGAATTTGCTCCTCTAATGATGGATAGATATTCTTAGGGCCCTCTTGATGTGATGGCATCCATCATTGTCTAACCAGACACAGGTGACTTCGTCACGGGGATGCCGAAACATGACAACAAGAAATAAGAACAAAACTGGTAACAAGGAGACTGATAACCCACAAGTATAGGGGATAACAACAGTTTTCGAGGGTAGAGTATTCAACCCAAATTTATAGATTCGACACAAGGGGAGCCAAAGAATATTTGAAGGTATTAGCAACTGAGTTGTCAATTCAACCACACCTGGAGATTAATTATCTGCAGCAAAGTGATCAGTAGCAAAGTAGTTTGATAGTTTTGATAATAGTGACAACAGCAACGGTAATAGTAACAATGATAGCAGTAATTTTGTAGCAAGTGTAACAGTGATGATAGCAGTAGTAACTTAGCAGAAACAATATAAATAAATTCGTAGGAATTGGATCGGTGACTTGTTGGATGATATTCATCATGTGACAGTTATAACCTAGGGCCATACGGCACTAGTTCCAGTTCATCGATATAATGTAGGCATGTATTCCGTAAATAGTCATACGTGCTTTATTAAAAGAACTTGCATGACATATTTTGTCCTACCCTCCCGTGGCAGCGGGGTCCATATTGGAAACTAAGGGATATTTGATACGTCTCCAATGTATCTACTTTTCCAAACACCTGTGCCCTTGTTTTCGACTCTAACTTGCATGAGTTGAATGGAACTAACCCAGAATGACGCTGTTTTCAGCAGAATTGCCATGGTGTTATTTTTGTGCAGAAATAAAAGTTCTTGGAATGACCTGAAAATCCACGGAGACACGTTTTGGAATTAATGAAAAATACTGGCAAAAGAATCATCATCAGGGGACCCACACCCTATCCACGAGGGTGCAGGGCGCCCCCTGGGGCGTGCCCTCCTGCCTCGTGGGCCCCCTGGGACTCCACCGACCTCAAACCCAACTCCATACATTCACATTCAGGGAGGAAAAAATCAGAGAGAAGGATTCATCGCGTTTTACTATATGGAGCCGCCGCCAAGCCCTAATCTTCCTCGGGAGGGCTGATCTGGAGTCCGTTCGGAGCTCTGCAGAGGGGAATCCGTCATGTCGTCATCATCAACCATCCTCCCTCACCAATTTCATGATGCTCACCACCGTGTGTGAGTAATTCCATCGTAGGCTTGCTGGACGGTGATGGGTTGGGTGAGATTTACCATGTAATCGAGTTAGTTTTGTTAGGGTTTGATCCCTAGTATCCATTATGTTCTAAGATTGATGTTGCTATGACTTTCCGATGCTTAATAATTGTCACTAGGGCCCGAGTGTCATGATTTCAGATCTAAACCTATTATGTTTTCTTGAATATATGTGAGTTCTTGATCCTATTTTGCCACCTACTATGTGTTATGATCCGGCAACCCCGAAGTGACAATAATCGGGACCACTCCCGGTGATGAACGTAGTTTGAGGAATTCATGTATTCACTAAGTGTTAATGCTTTGGTCCGATACTCTATTAAAAGGAGGCCTTAATATCCCTTAGTTTCCAATAGGACCCCGCTGCCACAGGAGGGTAGGACAAAATATGGCATGCAAGTTCTTTTCCCTAAGCATGTATGACTATATTCGGAATACATGCCTACATTACATTGATGAACTGGAGCTAGTTCTGTGTCACCCTATGTTATAACTGTTGCATGAGGAATCGCACCCGATATGATTATTCATCATTGATCCATTGCCTACAAGCTTTTCACATGTTGATCTTTGCTTAGTTATTTTTCCTCTGCCACTGTTACGATTGCTACAAAAACTGCTACTGTTACTCTTGCCACTGTTACCGTTACTTCCATACTACTTTGCTACTAAATACTTTGCTGCAGATATGAAGTCTTTCAGGTGTGGTTGAATTTACAACTCAATTGCTAATACTTGAGAATATTCTTTGGCTCCCCTTGTGTCGAATCAATAAATTTGGGTTGAATACTCTACCCTCGAAAACTGTTGCGATCCCCTATACTTGTGGGTTATCAAGACTATTTTCTGGCACCGTTGCCGGGGAGCATAGCTCTATTCTTTGAGTCACTTGGGATTTATATCTGTTGATCACTATGAGGAACTTGAAAGATGAAAGAACTAAGATTTTTCCCTCAACTACAAGGGGAGGTAAGGAATTGCCATCTAGCTCTGCACTTGATTCTCCTTCTATTTGGAGTAAACTTGTGACACCTACTCCTGCTATTGATTCTAATATGTCGCATGTTATTGATGATGCTACTTCTGCTTAGCATGATGCTTATGATGAAACTACTTCTATTCTTGATAATAATGTGCCATTAGGTGAACTTCTTGATGAACAACTTGCTAGGGTTAGAGAGAATGAAATTATTGAAACAGATAATATTGATGAAAGTGATGATGAAGATTCTCCCCCTAGATATGAATTGCCTGATGTGCCTTAGGGTTATGTTATGGATGAAGAAACTGCTAGAGACCTTTTTGCTTGCAAAGATAGATATGATTTTAAGAAACTGTTAGGTAAGTTGAAAGAAAAGTCTTTGAATGCTAGAATGAAATATGACCCTGATATGTCTCCAACGTATCTACTTTTCCAAACACTTTTGCCCTTGTTTTGGACTCTAACTTGCATGATTCGAATGACACTAACCCGGACTGACACTGTTTTCAGCAGAACTGCCATGATGTTGTTTTATGTGTAGAAAAGAAAAGTTCTCGGAATGACCTGCAAATCCACGGAGGCACTTTTTGGAATTAATAAGAATTTCTGGGCGAAAGAAATACACCAGGGGGCCCAGGGCCTGTCCACGAGATAGGGGGCGCCCCCCCTGTAGGGCACGCCACCTATCTCGTGGGCCCCCTAGAGCTCCACCGACCTCAACTCCAACTCTATATCTTCCGTCTCGCGGAGAAAAAAATCAGAGAGAAAGTTTCATCGTGTTTTATGACATGGAGCCGCCGCCAAGCCCTAATCTCTCTCGAGGGGCTGGTCTGGAGTCCGTTCAGGGCTCCGGAGAGGGGGATTCGTCGCCATCGTCATCATCAACCATCCTCCATCACCAATTTCATGATGCTCACCGCCGTGCGTGAGTAATTCCATCGTAGGCTTGCTGGACGGTGATGGTTTGGATGAGATTTACCATGTAATCAAGGTAGTTTTGTTAGGGTTTGATCCCTAGTATCCACTATGTTCTGAGATTGATGTTGCTATGACTTTGCTATGCTTAATGCTTGTCACTAGGGCCCGAGTGCCATGATTTCAGATCTGAACCTATTATGTTTTCATGAATATATGTGTGTTCTTGATCCTATCTTGCAAGTCTATAGTCACCTATTATGTGTTATGATCCGACAACCCCAAAGTGACAATAATCGGGATACTTCTCGGTGATGACCGTAGTTTGAGGAGTTCATGTATTCACCATGTGTTAATGCTTTGGTCTGGTTCTCTATTAGAAGGAGGCCTTAATATCCCTTAGTTTCCGCTAGGACCCCGCTACCACGGGAGGGTAGGACAAAAGATGTCATGCAAGTTCTTTTCCACAAGCACGTATTACTATTTACGGAATACATGCCTAGATTATATTGATGAATTAGAGCTAGTTCTATATCACCCTATGTTATAACTATTGCATGATGAATCGCATCTGACATAATTTTTCCATCACTGATCCATTGCCTACGAGCTTTTCATATATTGTTCTTCGCTTATTTACCTTTTCGTTGCTACTGTTACAACTACTACAAAAACCCAAAAACATTTATCTTTACTGTTGCTACTGTTACCATTACTATCATACCAATTTTGCTACTAAATACTTTGCTGTAGATATTAAGTTATCCAGGTGTGGTTGAATTGACAACTCAACTGCTAATACTCAAGAATATTCTTTGGCTCCCCTTGTGTCGAATCAATAAATTTGTGTTGAATACTCTACCCTCGAAAGCTATTGCGATCCCCTATACTTGTGGGTTATCAAGACTAATTTCTGGCACCGTTGCCGGGGAGCATAGCTCTATTCTCTGAGTTACTTGGGATTTATATCTATTGATCACTATGAAGAACTTGAAATACGCTAAGACCAAGATTTTGCCCTCAACTACGAGGGGAGGTAAGGAACTGCCATCTAGCTCCGCACTAGATTCTCCTTCCGTTATTAGTAGGCTTGCGACACCTAAACCTGCTACTACTATGAATTCTGATATGTCGCATGTTATTGATGATGCCACTTCTGCTATGCATGATGAAACTACTTCTGTGCGTAATACTACTTTGCCATTAGGTGAATTTCTAGATGAACAACTTGCTAGAATTAGGGGGAATGAAAATATTGAAGAACCTATTATTGATGATAGTGATGATGAACGTTCCCCCAATGATTATGTATTACCTGTTGTTCCTAAGGGTTATGTTATGAATGAAGCAGCCGCTATGGAAATTCTTGCTTGCAATGATAGAAATGATCTTAAGAAATTATTAGCTAAATGGAAGCAGCAATCTCTTAATGCTAGAATGAAACCTGACCCTGCTTTTGCTACTTCACCTATCTGTGTTACTGATAAGGATTATGAATTCTCTGTTGATCTTGATATTATCACTTTAATTGAATCTGATCCTTTTTATGGCCTTGAATCTGAAACTGTTGTGGCACATCTTACCAAGTTGAATGATATAGCCACCCTATTTACTCATGATGAGAAGTCTCGCTATTTATATATCCTTAAGATATTTCCGTTCTCATTAAAGGGTGATGCTAAGACTTGGTATAATTCTCTTGCTCCTGGTTGTGTGCGTAGTCCCCAGGATATGATTTATTACTTCTCTGCTAAATATTTCCCTGCTCATAAGGAACAAGCTGCCTTGCGGGAAATATATAATTTTGTGCAAATCAAAGAAGAGAGTCTCCCACAAGCTTGGGGAAGGATTCTCCGGTTACTTAATGCTTTGCCTGATCATCCTCTTAAGAAAAATGAAATACTTGATATCTTTTATAATGGACTAACCGATGCTTCCAAGGACCACTTGGATAGTTGTGCTGGTTGTGTTTTCAGGGAAAGAATAGTCGACGAAGCTGAAATACTATTGAATAATATGTTGACTGATGAAAATAATTGGACTCTTCCCGAGCCAATTCCTAAAGTAATTCCTGAACCAATTGAGCCAACTCCTGAGCCTATTCCTAAACCCACTCCGAAGAAGAGAGGTGTTTTATTTCTTAGTCCTGAAGATATGCAAGAAGCAAAGAAATCGATGAAAGAAAAAGGTATTAAAGCTGAAGATGTTAAGAATTTAGCACCTATTGAAGATATACATGGTCTTAATTTACCGCCTGAAGAACCACATTGTCTTGATAACCCGACACAGGTAGTAAAGGTAAATTCTCTCTATAGATATGATAAAGTCGAAATACCCTCTACTAAATTTCATAGCCCATGCTTGGATGAATTTGATGACTTTATGGCTAGACAAGAAAGTTTTAATGCTTATGTTGGTAGAGAGTTAAAGAATAATGCTTTCGAGATAGGACGCATAGGTGATAATCTGGCTAGAGTTAAAGATGAACTTCACCGCGTTAGCAAATATGCTTCCATGGTTGCTACTCAAGCTGAGCAAATACTCAAAGATCAAAATGATTTGCTTGATGAGTTGAATAATAAAAATGACTTTGTCGTTAGAGTGGCTACTAGAACTGGTAGAATGACTCAGGAACCTTTGTATCCTGAAGGCCACCCTAAAACAATTGAACAAGATTCTCAGAATAATAATCTAGATGTTCCTAGTTCTTCTAAGAAGAAGAAAAAGAAGAATGATAGGACTTTGCAAACTTCTAGTGAACCTAATGTAGAAACACTTGAGAACCCCAATGATACTTCTATCTTTGATGCTGAAACACAATCCGGAGATGAACATGAACCTGATAATAATGCTAATAATGATGTTCATGTAGATGCTCAACCTAGTAATAACAATGATGTAGAGATTGAACCTGCTGTTGATCTTGATAACCCACAATCAAAAAATCAACGTTATGATAAGAGAGATTTTGTTGCTAGGAAGCACGGTAAAGAAAGAGAACCATGGGTTCAGAAATCCATGCCCTTTCCTCCTAAACCATCCAAGTCAAAGGATGATGAGGATTTTGAGCGCTTTGCTGAAATGATTAGACCCATTTTCTTATGTATGCGCTTAACTGATATGCTTAAAGTAAATCCTTATGCTAAGTATATGAAGGATATCATCACAAATAAAAGAAAGATACCGGAAGCTGAAATTTCCACCATGCTTGCTAATTACACTTTTAAGGGTGGAATACCAAAGAAACTTAGAGATCCGGGTGTGCCAACTATACCATGCTCCATTAAAAGAAATTATGTTAGAACTGCTTCATGTGATCTTGGAGCCGGTGTTAGTGTTATGCCTCTCTCTTTATATCGTAGACTTGAATTGAATAAGTTGACACCTACTGAAATATCTTTGCAAATGGCTGATAAATCAACTGCTATACCTGTCGGTATTTGTGAGTATGTGCCTGTTGTGGTTGTCACTATCTTAACGGACTTTATTATTCTTGATATTCCTGAGGACAATAGTATGTCTATTATCCTTGGTAGACCTTTTCTTAATACTGTAGGGGCTGTTATTGATTGCAACAAAGGCAATGTCACTTTTCATGTTAATGGCAATGAGCATACGGTACACTTTCCGGGGAAACAATCTCAAGTTCATAGCATCAATTCTATTGAAAAAGTTCCAACTATCATTTTTGGAGATTTTGAATTTCCTCTCCCTACTGTCAAGAAAAAGTATGATATTCTTATTGTTGGGGATTTTCATATCCCTGTTGAGGTAACTTAGTGTTATTCGAAATTTCTCCGGTTCCGTGTTATTCGGAATGAGTTTGTTAACAAGACTTGATCAACCTTGTTAGTGGGTTCATTTTGATGACCACGAGATGGACGAAACTAGAAGGCACAACCTTCTGTACTCTCTTTTTACTTTCTGGTTTTTAGAATAAATGAAGCAAAAATAGTATTATCCGTCTGTTTTCTGAATTATCCGTGCATTAAAAAATAGTCCGAAAATAAAAGTGCTCCAAATGCCCTGCAAATTTAGTATGAATTTTTCTGGAATATTTGAGGATTTTAGGCACTGAAAACACTGCGGGAGGGGCAAGCACCAGGCCACGAGAGAGGAGGGCGCCCCACCCTATAGGGCACGCCCCCTTGTCTCGTGGGCCCCTGGTGGCTCCCCTCCATTTATGCCAGCACCCACACACTCCATCTTCTACCCAAAAAAATCCCCATCCAGCTCAAGCAGGAGTTCTAGCTTGTTTTGCTGCGATTTTCGATCTCTTAGCTCAAAGCTCCATTCACAAAACTGCTTTGGGAGATTGTTGCTTGGTATGTGACTCCTCCATTGGTCCAATTAGTTTTTGTTCTAGTACTTTATTCATTGCAAATTTTTGCTGCTTAGGTGACCATGTTCTTGAGCTTGCATGTTAAATTTTTGAGGTTCCAAGTAATTCTAATGCCTGATATGGGCTCTAGGCACTTTTAGGAGTAGTTGCTATCAATTCTTGTTTGGTTTTATGCACTTTTATTTTGAAGTTACTAAAATTTCAGAAATTTTTAGAAAAAGAAATATGCTTAGGAGAATGTACCAAGGTGGTTCCTCGGCAAAGAAAGGGCCAAGGATTGCTATACGTGAGCAAGACGTTGAATTGTCGAGGGATGCATATGTACGGGCTTGTGAGTGGCCATCCGATGATTTTATGGTGGAAGCAGGCTTTAAGGAAGAATTTGACGCGTATGTGTGTAATGCTGAGCTGGAGGACTTCTTACAAGATAAGTGTCCTCAGTACTATCAATTGACTAATTCCTTTGTGTGAAGGTTTAAATATAACTGTACGCGTAATTCTGCTAGTGTCCTATTTGATATTTATGATACATCTTACACCATGGACTTAGAGGATTTTACAACTGCTTGCAAACTCCCGCAGTGGGGTAATATTAATGATCCTCACAAATCTGAATTTAGAGATTTTCTTGCTAGTATTACTGTGGGAGAATCTAGGGACATAGCACAAGCTACCTTAGGGAGTATTCATTTTCCTGCTATACATTATTTTTCTCTCTTTATTGGTAGATGTATTAACGGTAAGGATGAAGCATGTCACATGTGTGCACCTGATCTGAGTATCCTCAAGAGTGCGGTGTTCGGTTTTAAAGGTTATAACTTGGGGGCAATAGTTGCACGTAGGTTGCAGAATAATAGTAGAAAGGGAAATTTCTTTGGAGGAATTTATGCAACCCGTGTGGCTAATTTTCTTGGTATAGCCCCACGAGAAGGAGATATGATAATACCTCCTATTTATTTGGATAAAGAAGCTAAGTTTAGTCATCATTTTCTTGAGAGGAATGAACAATTCCTCCATTATCGACTAATCTATGACAGACGCAATGTCGTCCCTGTTACTCTTCCTGCTCCATACCTTTTTGATTATCAGGCAAAAGGAAGATATGTTGTCACCAGAGAGGAAGCAGCTGAATACGAGAGGGGAGTGGAGGCAACTCGCTAACACGTTGTAGCTCAGGAGGCGGTTGTCGCTGCATCTCAGCACAACCCCGGTTTCACTTATGGATATCAGCCAGGAGGTCCTTGGTATTAAACCAACTTAGGCCAAAAGCCTAAGCTTGGGGGAGTACGTATTTCTCATCGACTTTACATTCATGTTCACACACTAGTCGTCGGTGCTCATACTCTTTCATTGTATTATTCATGCTAGTTTAAATTCCTTTTTCTAGTTTTCTTCTTGTGTGCTTGATAAACCTTGAGAAAAACCAAAAAAATTAGTTAGTTTAATTTCCATGCTTGTAGTAGGAACTAGAATGAAAACCCAAAAAGATTTCTCGTTCTTCTTTTACTTGTTAGGAGCTTTCCCATGTAAATAGTTTTATTTTTCTTTTCTTTCCTTTGGGGGTCGAGAAGACCATATTGAAAATGCTTAGTGGCTCTTATATGCTTGATTGTTTATTTAATTTAGAGCCACATTACTTGTCTTTTCTCTTGAGTTGAATGCTTGCAGATTCCAGCTTAGTCCAATGCACGTACACTCTTATTATTATACACATCGTTTGGTCGTGCGAGTGAAAGGCAATAATGACGATATATGATGGACTTATTGGGATGAGAAAAGCTGGTATGAACTCGACCTCTCTTGTTTTTGTAAATATGATGGGTTCATCGTTCCTGAGTCAGCTATTATGAAGTAAACATATTTGCAATGACATTTAGAGATTATAGTTACTTGTGCCATGCTTGATTAGCTATGAGTTATAATGGTTTACCTTGCGTGCCAACATGCTATTAGAATGATTATGATGTGGTATAATGGGATGGTATCCTCCTTTGAATGAATCGAGTGACTCGACTTGGCACATGTTCACGCATGTACTTGAATCAAATCAACATAGCCTTCACGATATTTATTTTCATAGTGGATTATATCCTACTCATGCTTGTACCCGGTGTGAATTAATTTTAATGCATGTTTACGAGTGTTGTCGCTCTCTCAGTTGGTCGCTTCCCAGTCTTTTGCTAGCCTTCACCTGTACTAAGCGGGAATACTGCTTGTGCATCCAAACTCCTTAAACCCCAAAGTTGTTCCATATGAGTCCACTATACCTACCTATATGCGGTATCTACCTGCCGTTCCAAGTAAATTTGTATGTGCCAAACTCCAAACCTTCAAATGAAATTCTGTTTTGTATGCTCGAGCAGCTCATGTTACAACTAGGGATGCCTATATCTTCCATGCTAGGTGTGTTATTCTCAAGAGGAGTGGACTCCGCTCCTCATTCACGAGAAAGGGCCGGTAACTGGGATGCCCAGTCCCATGATCCAAAAGATCAAAGCAAATCAAAATAATTAAACAAAACTCCCCCAGGGTTGTTGTATGTTGGAGGCACTCGTTGTTTCGAGCAAGCCATGGATTGATGCTTGTTGGTGGTTGGGGGAGTATAAACCTTTACCATTCTATTTGGTACCTGCCTATAATGCATGTAGTATGGAAGATACAGCCATCTCATAGGTGTTGCATTGACAGCAAAAGTATGCCGCTCAAAATGTTATTCAATCTCTATTTTAAAAATCGAGCTCTGGCACCTCTACAAATTCCTGCTTCCCTCTGCGAAGGGCCTATCTATTTACTTTTATGTTGAGTCATCACCCTTCTTATTAAAAGCACCCGTTGGAGAGCACACTATCATTTGCATGTATTACTATTGGTTTATATTGGGTATGACTTGACTGGATCTCTTTTACCATGAATTACAATGTTTAGTCAGTCCTTGATCTTTAAAGGTGCTCTGCATTTATGTTTTGCGGTCTTAGAAAGGGCTAGCGAGACACCATTCTGTTATATCATGTTATGATTGTTTTGAGAAAGTGTTGTCATCCGAGTTCTATCATTATTGCTCGCTAGCTGATTATGCTATTGATATGAGTAATTGTGAGACCCAAATGTTAATGTTAGTATGGTTAGTTCATAATATTTGCTTAAACTTGAATGCTGGCTTTTCATGTTTACAACAACAAGAGCAAACCGAGTTTGTAAAAGTTTTTCTTTATCACTTTCAGTTTATCAACTGAATTGCTTGAGGACAAGCAAAGGTTTAAGCTTGGGGGAGTTGATACCTCTCCAACGTATCTACTTTTCCAAACACTTTTGCCCTTGTTTTGGACTCTAACTTGCATGATTCGAATGAAACTAACCCGGACTGACGCTGTTTTCAGCAGAACTGCCATGATGTTGTTTTATGTGTAGAAAAGAAAAGTTCTCGGAATGACCTGCAAATCCACGGAGGCACTTTTTGGAATTAATAAGAATTTCTGGGCAAAAGAAATACACCAGGGGGCCCAGGGCCTGTCCACGAGACAGGGGGGCGCCCCCCTGTAGGGCGCGCCCCCTATCTTGTGGGCCCCCTGGACCTCCACCGACCTCAACTCCAACTCTATATCTTCCGTCTCACGGAGAAAAAAATCAGAGAGCAAGTTTCATCGCGTTTTACGACACGGAGCCACCGCCAAGCCCTAATCTCTCTCGGGAGGGCTGGTCTGGAGTCCGTTCGGGGCTCCGGAGAGGGGGATTCGTCGCCATCGTCATCATCAACCATCCTCCATCACCAATTTCATGATGCTCACCGCCGTGCATGAGTAATTCCATCATAGGCTTGCTAGACGGTGATGGGTTGGATGAGATTTACCATGTAATCAAGTTAGTTTTGTTAGGGTTTGATCTCTAGTATGCACTATGTTCTGAGATTGATGTTGCTATGACTTTGCTATGCTTAATGCTTGTCACTAGGGCCCGAGTGCCATGATTTCAGATCTGAACCTATTATGTTTTCATGAATATATGTGTGTTCTTGATCCTATCTTGCAAGTCTATAGTCACCTATTATGTGTTATGATCCGACAACCCCGAAGTGACAATAATCGGGATACTTCTCGGTGATGACCGTAGTTTGAGGAGTTCATGTATTCACCATGTGTTAATGCTTTGGTCTGGTTCTCTATTAGAAGGAGGCCTTAATATCCCTTAGTTTCCGCTTGGACCCCGCTGCCATGGGAGGGTAGGACAAAAGATGTCATGCAAGTTCTTTTCCATAAGCACGTATGACTATTTACGGAATACATGCCTACATTATATTGATGAATTGGAGCTAGTTCTATATCACCCTATGTTATAACTATTGCATGAGGAATCGCATCCGGCATAATTATCCATCACTGATCCATTGCCTACGAGCTTTTCATATATTGTTCTTCGCTTATTTACTTTTCCGTTGCTATTGTTACAACTACTACAAAAACCCCAAAACATTTATCTTTACTGTTGCTACTATTACCATTACTATCATACCAATTTTGCTACTAAATACTTTGCTGTAGATATTAAGTTATCCAGGTGTGGTTGAATTGACAACTCAACTGCTAATACTCAAGAATATTCTTTGGCTCCCCTTGTGTCGAATCAATAAATTTGGGTTGAATACTCTATCGTCGAAAGCTATTGCGATCCCCTATACTAGTGGGTTATCAGACCCTGCTTTTGCTACTTCACCTATCTGTATTTCTGATAAGGATTATGATTTCTCTGTCGATCCTGAGTTAATTACTTTGGTTGAATCTGATCCTTTTTATGGCTATGAATCTGAAATTGTTGTGGCACATCTTACAAAATTGAATGATATAGCCACCCTATTCACTAATGAGGAAAAAATCGTTACTACTATATCCTTAAGTTATTTCAGTTCTCATTAAAGGGTGATGCTAAAACATGGTTTAATTCTCTTGCTCCTGGTTGTGTGCGTAGTCCCCAGGATATGATTTATTACTTTTCTGCTAAATATCTCCCCGCTCATAAGAAACAATCTGCCTTAAGGGAAATATATAATTTTGTGTAAATTGAAGAAAGGAGTCTCCCAGAAGCTTGGGGGAGGCTTCTCTGATTACTTAATGCTTTGCCTGATCATCCTCTCGAGAAAAATGAAATACTTTATATCTTTTGTAATGGACTAACCAATGCTTCCAGAGACCACTTGGATAGTTGTGTTGGTTGTGTTTTCAGGGAAAGAACTGTTGAGCAAGCTGAATTGCTATTGAATAATATATTGAGTAATGATAATGATTGGACACTTCCTGAACCAACTCCTAAGCCAGCTCCAAAGAAAAGGGGTATTCTATTTCTCAGTCCTAAACATATGCAAGAGGCAAAGAAATCTATGAAAGAAAGGGTATTAAAGCTGAAGATGTTAAGAATTTACCACCTATTGAAGAAATACATGGTCTTAATAACCCGACACAGGTAGTAAAGGTAAATTCTCTATAGATTTGATGAAGGTGATATTCCTCGTAATAAGTCTGCTAGCCAATGCTTGGATGAGTTTGATAATTTTATTGTTAAACAAGAAAACTTCAATGCTTATGTTGGTAGACAATTGAAACGTAATGCTTATATGGTTGAACACTTGAGTGATTATATGTCTAGAGTTAAAGGTGACCTTAAACTTATTAGTAAACATGCTTCTATGGTTACCACTCAGGTAGAACAAGTGCTTAAAGCTCAAGATGATTTGCTCAATGAATTAAATAATAAGAAAAAAGATAATGCTGTTAGAGTTGTGACTAGAGGGGTAAAATGACTCAGGAACCTTTGTATCCTGAGGGCACCCTAAGAGAGTTGAGCAAGATTCTTAGAGAACTAATGTTGATACACCTAGTCCTTCTAAGAAGAAGAAAAATAAAGATGATAGGACTTTGCATGCTTCTAGTGAACCTGTTGTTGACACACTTGAGAATCCCAATGATATTTCTATTTCTCATGCTGAAACACAATCTGGTAATGAACATGAACTTAGTGATAATGTTAATGATGATGTTCATATTGATGCTCAACCTAGCAATAACAATGATGTAGAGATTGAACCTGTTGTTGATCTTGGTAACCCACAATCAAAGAATCAACGTTATGATAAGAGAGACTTCGTTGCTAGGAAGCACGGTAAAGAAAGAGAACCATGGGTTCAGAAAACCATGCCTTAATATCCTTAGTTTCCAATAGGACCCCGCTGCCACGGGAGGGTAGGACAAAAGATGTCATGAAAGTTTTTTTCCATAAGCACATATGACTATATTCAGAATACATGCCTACATTACATTGATGAATTGGAGCTAGTTCTATGTCACCCTATGTTATAATTGTTGCATGAGGAATCGCATCCGACATAATTATCCATAATTGATCCATTGCCTATGAGATTTTCACATATTGATCTTTGCTTAGTTACTTTTCCGCTACCACTGTTATGATTGCTACAAAAACTGCTACTATTACTCTTTCCACCGTTACCGTTACTTCCATTCTACTTTGCTAATAAATACTTTGCTGCAGATATTAAGTCTTTCAGGTGTGGTTGAATTGACAACTCAACTGCTAATACTTGAGAATATTCTTTGGTCCCCTTGTGTCAAATCAATAACTTTGGGTTGAATACTCTACCCTCGAAAACTGTTGCGATCCCCTATACTTGTGGGTTATCAATATTAAGGCCTCCTTTTAATGGAGAACCAGAACAAAGCATTAACACATGAACTCCTCAAACTACAGTCATCACGGAGAGTGGGCCCAGTTGTTGTCACTCCGGGGTTGTCGGATCATAACACGTAGTAGGTGACTATAACTTGCAAGATCGGATCTAAAACATGGATATAATGATGAATTCATAAACGGTTCAGATCTCAGTTCATGGCACCCAGGCCCAAAGTGACAAGCATTAAGCATAGCAAAGTCATAGCAACATCAATCTAAGAATATAGTGGATACTAGGGATCAGGCCCTAACAAAACTAACTCGATTACATGATGAATCTCATCCAACTCATCACCGACCAGCGAGCCTACGAAGGAATTACTCACTCCTAGTGGGGAGCATCATGGAATTGGCAATGGAGATGGGTTGGTGATGACAAAGAATGAAGATCCCCCTCTCCGGAGCCCCAAACGGACTCCAGATCTGCCCTCCCGGGGAAGAACAGGGCTTGGCGGCAGCTCCGTCTCGTGAAACGCGATAATTCTTTATCCTTGATTTTTTTTCTCCAAAAATAGGAATTTATAGTGTCAGGATTGAGGTCTGCGGGGCCACCAGGTGGGTACAACCCACCTGGTCACACGAGGAGAGGGGGCGCGCCCTGGTGGGTTGTGCCCACCCAGGGGCCTCTCCGGTGGGTCTTGGCTCCAGAAATTCGTATTATTGATATAAAAAATCCTCGCAAAGTTTTGTTCCATTCCGAGAACTTTTATTTCTACACAAAAATAACAGCATGGCAGTTCTGCTGAAAACAACGTCAGTTCGGAGTTAGTTTCATTGAAATAATGCAAATTAGAGTCCAAAACAAGAGGAAAAGCGTGAGAAAAAGTAGATACGTTGGAGACGTATCAACTCCCCCAAGCTTAAACCTTTGCTTGTCCTCAAGCAATTCAGTTGATAAACTGAAAGTGAGAAAGAGAAACTTTTACGAACTCTTTTGCTCTTGTTTGCATAAATAAGCTTAAACATCACCCAGGTTTTGAGCCAACATTATAACTAACCATGTCAACAATAACTCTTAAAGATTATAATGATTCATATTCATGACATAATTAGCTAGCGAGCAATAATAAAATATCTCAAATAGCAACACGTTGTCAAAACAACCATGATATAATATGAAAATAGTGGTATCTCGCTAGCCCTTTCTGAGACCGCAAAACATAAATGCAGAGCACCTCCAAAGTTTGAGCAGATACTAAACATTGTAATTCATGGTAGAAAAGATCCAGTCATGATGCACCCAACATTAGCTTTACATAATGCATAAATCATGACAGATGTGCTCTACTCAGTTTCTGGAGCTTGTTTTTAGAAGGTGATGACACAACATAAAAGTAAATAGAAAGTCCCTTAGCAGAGGGAAGCAGTGATTTGCGGAGGTGCCAGAGCTCAGTTTTTAAAATAGAGATAAATGATTATTTTGAGACATGCACCTTTCTTATTCACTTCACGACCATCAGTTATCAACATCTTCCATGCTAAGCACACTAGTGGCGGTTCCCAAGCGATAAAAGTAAAGGTTTACTCCCCCTCCACCATCAATTACACTCCATGACTTGTCTGAAACAACGGGTGTTGTCCATACCAACATCAGTCCCGGGGGAGTTTGTTTAATTATTTGCATTTTTGAGTTCGGGACTGGGAATCCCTATTACCACCCATTTTCTCGTGCGATGGCGAGTGAATAAACACTCAACTTAAGAATAACCCGCTTAGCATGGAAGATACCGACCACCTCATGTCGTTCCATGAACGAGGCACACAAAAAGGATAATTTTTAGAAGTTTTTTAGAGGTGGCACATGCAAATTTACTTAGGACGGTAGGGTAATACCGTATATAGGTAGGTATGGTGGACTCATCTAAAATAACTTTGGGTTCAAGGTTTTTGATGTACAAGCAGAATTCCCACTTAATACATGCGAAGGCTAGCAATTAAGATTAAGAAGCGGCCAGCTAGAGAGCAACAACAATCATAACCATGCATTATGCATAAGTAACATTGGACACTAGCATGAGTAGGATATGAACACCATGAACATAAATATCATAGAGGCTATGTTGGTTTTGATTCAACTACATGCATGAACATGTGCCAAGTCAAGCCACTCGAACATTCATAGGAGGATACCATATCATCATACTACATCACAATCATTTTAACGCTATGTTGATATCCAAGATAAATCATTATCAACTCCTAGCTACTTATGCATGGCATGAGAAACTATAATCTCTAATTGTCATTTCAAACATGTTTAATCATAATGGGTTGAATCATGGATACTAGGTTAAACATATTTACACAAACAGAACAAGTCGAGTTCATACCAGTTTCTCTCTGCCATGACCAGTTCATCGAATATCGTCATTATTGCCTTTCACTTGCACGACCGAACGATATGAAAATAATAATAGTGCAAGAGTTCCATGGACTAAGCTGGAATCTACAAAACATTTTATTCAACAGGAGAAGACAAGGTAAAATGGGCTCTCCATTAGTTTAACATTTATTCATATGGGAGACACTCAACATTTTCATCGTGGTCTTCTCCTCGGTAAGACTCGAATAAAAAGGAAAATAAATTCAGAGAAACACACTAAAATAGTTTTGGAGTTTTTGGTTTTCTTGAACAAGCAAATAAAAGGGAAAAGCAAAAACGAGAAAAATTATTTACACGGGAAAGCTCCCAACAAGCAAAAGAAGAACAAGGAAATCTTTTTGGATTTTCTTTTTAGTGCTACTACTAAGCAGCATAGAAAGTAAATTACTACAACTATTTTTTTTGGTTTTTCTAAAGTTTTTCAAACACACAAGAAGAAAACAAGAAAATAAATCTAAGCATGGATGATACAATGAAAAAGTGTGAATACCGACAAATGGAATGATATGTGAACATGAATGTAATGTCGGTGAGAACACGTACTCCCCCAAGCTTAGGCTTCTGGCCTAAGTTGGTAACCAATCAGTAGCCTAGAGGGTAGTAGGGATCTTGAGGAGCAGGCATCCACTCATCCCACTGCTGAAGCTCCTCCGCAGCCTCTACAGCAGCGTGAGCGTTCTAGTAGGCGATGATGTTTGCAGGCATAATCCGGTATCCGCCCCTGGCTGCAGAATCAAACAAAGCAGGCGCAGGCAATTGAATAACATCACGAGTTTTAGCGATACAGACCAGGTTGTAAGGAATGGCAATATCATGACGATCATGTGCAAGAAAGTGATGGTGATCCATGGCTGCACGATCTAGGTAAACCTTAGCCAGAGGGTAATCATGAGGGCGTATCCCAACATTGAAGTGGGCTGCCAAACAAGTAGCAAAAACCCCACCATGTATTTTACCCTGGGAGTTATTAAGATGCAGGCGACGAGCCATGATAGCTCCCAAGCTATGCCCTGGCAAGCAAGCATTTGGTAATAAAAAGTGCAAAGTAACAAACAGCAGGAAAATGTGAGCCATCAGCAGTGATGGTTGACACTCCTCTCTCATCACCCACTATCAAACTGCGATAAAAGGCCTCAAACTCGGCTGGCCTAGGCTCAGCAAAGCTCCCATTAGACGGGATCATGCATATGTCACAAAACTCAGTAAGTGGTATCTGATGGTTTTCAGCATATAAATCAAAGCTCACTTCAGGAGGATTATTTCTAGGCAAGAAAGTAAAGCTCTAAACAAAGATGTTTGTGAGGATTTGGTGCTGGTCACACTCATCTCCGATGAAGTCGGTGAGGCCGCAATTGGCAATATATTGCATGAACTCCTCATGAATTCTAGCCTCTTGCAGGAACAGTGTGTGCGGCCATTCGCACGGCCGTACGTCCGCCAACCTCCGAGGGTGGACATCACTATCAGAAGACTCCCCAATAACACCCTTGGAGTTCTTCTTTGAGCCAAACTTCCTGAAGATATTCATGTTCACGTACAATTTTCCTATGAACAAAAATCTGAATTTTTAGTCCACAAAATTTTCTCAACAAAACTTCACAAAATTGATAGCAACTACTCATAGGGATACATAGAGGCCATAGCAAGCATTCAAACTACTTAGAACACTAAGAATTCAACATGCAAGCACATCTACAGCAACACCATGAGTGGCTAATTATTCAAAGTGTAAACCACTAAAACAAAAACTAATTGGACAAATAGTGGAGTCACATACCAAGCAACAATCCCCCGAAACAGTTTCGGAAACGGAGCTTCGAGCAAAGAGATTGAAATCCACAAGTTTGAGCTCAATAACACGGGACAGAGAGCAATGGAGATTTTTTTCTGGGGGTAAGTGATGATGTGGGCTAAAGAGGTAAGTGAGGGGGCCCACGTGGGGACCACAACCCACCAGGGCGCGCCTGGGGGTCCTGGCGTGCCCAGGTGGGTTGTGCCCACCTAGTGCACCTCCCTCTGGTATTATTTGCACCAAAAATTCATAAATATTCAAAAAAATCATGTTCAATTTTCAGGGCATTCTGAGAACTTTTATTTTTGGGTCATTTTTTTATTGCACGGGAAATTCAGAAAACAGACAAGGCATGGCATTTTATTTTATTTAACTAATAAAAACAGAGAACAAAAAAGGACAAAAGGTAGTGCTTACTAAATTCATCAACTTCATACCGCTCAAAAATGATTCATTAATAAGGTTGATCAGGTCTTATTAACAACCACTTTTGATTAGCATGAAACCGAAGAACTTTCATAAATCACTAAGTTACCTCAATGGGGATATGCATTTCCCCAACAATAAGAATTTCATATTTCTTTTTGACAGTAGGTAGAGGTATTTGAAAACTTCCAATAGTGATTGTCGGAGATTTTTCAATAACATTAATACCATTCACTTGGAATTGTTTCTTCGGAAAGTGCATCGTATGCTCATTACCAATAATATGAAAAGTGACCTTGCTTTTATTACAATCAATAACGGCCCCTGCAGTATTCAAGAAGGGTCTACCAAGGATAATCGACATGTTGTCGTCCTCGGGCATCTCAAGTATAACAAAGTCAGTCAAAATAGTAACATTAGCAGCAACAACGGGCACATCCTCACAGATACCGATAGGTATGGCAGTTGACTTGTCAGCCATTTGCAAATATATTTCAGTAGGTGTGAGTTTATTCAAATCAAGTCTTTTATATAAAGATAAAGGCATAACACTAACACCAGCTCCTAAATCACACAAAGCAGTTTTCACATAATTCTTTTTGATAGAGCAAGGTATAGTTGGTATTCCCAGATCTCCAAGTTTTTTAGGTACTCCATCTTTGAAAGTGTAATTAGCAAGCATAGTGGAGATTTAAGCTTCCGGTAATTTTCTCTTATTAGTGATGATGTTTTTCATATACTTTGCATAAGGAGGCATTTTCAAGATGTCAGTCAAGAGAGTACACAAAAAGACTGGCCTCGACATTTCAGCAAAGCGTTCAAATTCTTCATCATCATTCTTTTTAGTTGACTTGGGTGGAAAAGGCATAGATATTTGAACCCATGGTTCTCTTTCTTTACCGTGTTTCCTAGCAACAAAGTCTCTTTTATCATATCTTTTATTCTTAGGTTGTAGGTTATCAAGATCAACAGGTGGTTCTATTTCCACATCATTGTCTGGTTCCTTTTCATTATTTGGTTGAGTGTCTTCATGAACCTCATCATTATCTTTTTCATTATCACTAGGTGAGTGTTCATTACCAGATTGAGTTTCAGCATCAGAGATAGAAGTTTCATTTTCATTATCAGGAGGTTTTTCTATTTCAAGTTCACTAGAAGTGTGCAAAGTCCTATCATTTTTCTTTTCCTTTTTCTTTCTAGAAAGACTAGGTACACTAGTGTTATTTCTTTGTGAATATTGTTCAATTATTTTTGGGTGTCCCTTAGGATAAAGTGGCTCCTGACTCATTTTACCTCCTCTAGTTGCAACTCTAACAGCAAAGTCGTGCATATTATGATTCATTTCATCAAGTAATTCTCTTTGTGATTTAGCAACCTGTTCTAACTGAGTTTGAACCATAGAAGCATGTTTTCCAACACCTCTAACATCATTTGATTTTCTAAATAACAAGTCACTCAAGCGAGCAATCATATCAGAATTATATTTCAATTGTTTCATAACATTTGCATTGAAGTGACCTTGTTTTCTAATATAGTTTTCAAACTCATAAAGGCATTGACTAGGATGCATATTGTGAGGATTATCATTTTCATTAAACTTCATAAGAGAATTTACCTCTACCACCTTAGGCAGTGGTGGTGTATTAAGCCCATGTATTTCTTCAATAGGAGGAAAAATTTTAACATCCTCAGCTTTAATACCTTTTTCCTTCATAGATTTTTTTGCCTCTTGCATATCTTCAGGACTGAGATATAATATACCCCTCTTCTTCGGAGTGGGTTTAGCCGGTGGTTCAGGAATAGTCCAATCGTCATAATTTTTCAATATGTTATTCAATAATTCTTCATCTTGAGCAATAGTTCGTTCCCTGAAAACACAACCTGCACAACTATCTAGGAAGTCCCTAGAAGCATCCGTTAGTCCATTATAGAAGATATCAAGTATTTCATTTTTCTTAAGAGGATGATCAGGCAAAGCATTAAGTAACTGACAAAGCCTCCCCCAAGCTTATGGGAGACTCTCTTCTTTAGTTTGCACAAAGTTAAATATGTCCTACAAGGAAGCTTGTTTCTTATGAGCAGGGAAATATTTTTCAGAGAAGTAATAAATCATATCCTGGGGACTACGCACACAACCAGGAGCAAGAGTATTGTACCAAGCTTTAGCATCACCCTTTAATGAGAAAGGAAATAATTTGAGAATAAAGTAATAGCGAGTTTTCTCATCATGAGTAAAAAGGGTGACTATATCGTTCAACTTAGTAAGATGTGCCACAACAGTTTCAGTTTCATAACCATGAAAAGGATCAGATTCAACCAAAGTAATTAACTCTGGGTTGGCAAAGAATTCATAGTCCTTATCATCAATAAAGATAGGTGAAGTAGCAAACTTAGGATCATATTTCATTCTAGCATTCAGAGATTTTTCTTTATACTTGCATAATAATTTCTCTAGATCATCTCTATCCTTACAAGCAAGAATATCTCTAGTTGCCTCCTCATTCATAACATAACCTTCCAGTACCTTAGGCAATTCATATCTAGGAAGGCTAGTTCTAGCAGGTGTTTCAGGAAATTCAGTTTCAAGCTCATCATCAGATTCAACAACATCATGTTGTATTACTCTAGAAATTTGTTCATCAAGAAATTCACCAAGTGGCACATCATCATTATCAAGCAAGGTACTAGCATCATCATAAGCATCATTCATAGTAGAAGTAGCATCATCAATAACTTGCGACATATTAGAATTGATAGCATGTGGTGGTGTTGCAAGTTTACTCAAAACAGAAGGTGAATCTAAGGCAGAACTGGATGGCAGTTCCTTACCTCCCCTCGTCTTTGAGGAAAATATCTTAGTCTTTGGATCCTTCAGATTCTTCATAGTGATAAATTGATAATAATCCCAAGTGACTCAACAGATATAGCTCTGCTCCCCGGCAACGGCGCCAGAAAAAGGTCTTGATAACCCACAAGTATAGGGGATCACAACAGTTTTCGAGGGTAGAGTATTTAACCCAAATTTATAGATTTGACACAAGGGGAGCCAAAGAATATTTGAAGGTATTAGCAGCTGAGTTGTCAATTCAACCGCACCCCGGAGATTAATTATCTGCAGCAAAGTGATCAGTAGCAAAGAAGTTTGATAGTTTTGATAATAGTGACAACAGCAACGGTAACAGTAACAGTGATAGCAGTAATTTTGTAGCAAGTGTAATAGTCATGATAGTAGTAGTAACTTAGCAGAAACAATATAAAGAAATTCATAGGCATTGGATCAGTGACTTTTTTGGATGATATTCATCATGTGACAGTTATAACCTATGGGGATACGGCACTAGCTCTAGTTCATCGATATAATGTAGGCATGTATTCCGTAAATAGTCATACGTGCTTTATTAAAAGAACTTGCATGACATCTTTTGTCCTACCCTCTAGTGGCAGCGGGGTCCATATTGGGAACTAAGGGATATTAAGGCCTCCTTTTAATAGAGAAGAACAAAGCATTAACACATAGTGAATACATGAACTCCCCAAACTATGGTCATCACTAAGAGTGGGCCCGGTTATTGTCACTCCGGGTTGTCGGATCATAACACGTAGTAGGTGGCTATAACTTGCAAGATCGGATCTAAAACATGGATATAATGATGAATTCATAAATGGTTCAGATCTGAGTTAATGGCACCCGTGCCCAAAGTGACAAGCATTAAGCATAGCAAAGTCATAGCAACATCAATCTAAGAACATAGTAGATACTAGGGATCAGACCCTAACAAAACTAACTCGATTACATGATGAATCTCATCCAACTCCTCACCGACCAGCGAGCCTATGAAGGAATTACTCACTCCCGGTGGGGAGCATCATGGAATTGGCGATGGAGATGGGTTGGTGATGACAAAGAACGAAGATCCCCCTCTCCGGAGCCCCAAACGGACTCCAGATATGCCCTCTCGAGGAAGAACAGGGCTTGGCAGCGGCTTCGTCTCGTGAAATGTGATAATTCTTTCTCCCTATTTTTTTCTTCGAAAATAGGAATTTATAGTGTCAGGGTTGAGGTCTGCGGGGCCACTAGGTGGGTACAACCCACTGGGCGCGCCAGGAGAGGGGGCGCGCACTGGTGGGTTGTGCCCACCCAGGGGCCTGATACGTCTCAATCGTATCTATAATTTTTGATTGTTCCATGCTATTACATTACCCGTTTTGGATGTTTATGGGCTTTACTTTACACTTTTATATCATTTTTGGGACTAACCTACTAACGGAGGCCCAGCCCGAATTGCTATTTTTTTGCCTATTTAAGGAAAGGAATATCAAACCGAGTCCAAACAGAATGAAACCTTCGGGAGCGATCTTTTCAGAACAAACACAATCCAGGAGACTTGGAGTGGACGTCAAGAAGCAGCCGAGGTGACCACGAGGTAGGAGGGTGCGCCCTAGGGGGGTGGGCGCGCCCCCCACCCTCGTGGGCCCCTCGTGGCTCCCTTAACCTACCTCCTTCGCCTATATATATCCATATACCCTGAAAACATCCAGGAGAAAAACTATTTCCACCGCCGCAACCTTCTGTATCCGCGAGATCCCATCTTGGAGCTTTCGTCGGCGCTCCGCTGGAGGTGGAATCAACCACGAAGGGCCTCTACATCATCTCCAAGGCATCTCCGATGAGTTGTGAGTAGTTTACCACAGACCTTCGGGTCCATAGTTATTAGCTAGATGGCTTCTTCTCTCTCTTTGAATCTCAATACAAAGTTCTCCTCTATCTTGTTGGAGATCTATTCGATGTAACTCTTTTTGCGGTGTGTTTTTGAGATTCGATGAATTGTGGGTTTATGATCAAGTTTATCTATGAGAAATATTTGAATCTTCTCTCAATTCTTTTATGTGTGATTGGTTATCTTTGCCAGTCTCTTCGAATTATCAGTTTGGTTTGGCCTACTAGATTGATCTTTCTTGCAATAGGAGAAGTGCTTAGCTTTGGGTTCAATCTTGCGGTGTCCTTTCCCAGTGACAGCAGGGGCAGCAAGGCACGTATTGTATTGTTGCCATCGAGGATAAAAAGATGGGGTTTATATCATATTGCATGAGTTTATCCCTCTACATCATGTCATCTTTCTTAATGCGTTACTCTGTTCTTCATGAACTTAATACTCTAGATGCAGGCAGGAGTCGGTCGATGTGTGGAGTGATAGTAGTAGATGCAGGCAGGAGTCGGTCTACTTGTCATGGATGTGTTGCCTAGATGATCTCATAATTATTCGCTTTTCTATCAATTGCTCGACAGTAATTTGTTCACCCACCGTAATACTTATGCTATCTTGAGAGAAGCCACTAGTGAAACCTATGGCCCCCAGGTCTATCTTTTATCGTATAAGTTTCCCATCTACTTTTCTTTGCATCTTTTACTTTCCAATCTATATCATGAAAATACCAAAAATATTTACTTTATCTTATTATCTCTATCAGATCTCACTTTTGCAAGTTACCGTGAAGGGATTGACAACCCCTTTATCGCGTTGGTTGCGAGGTTCTTGTTTGTTTGTGTAGGTGCGTGGGACTTTTGAGGAGCCTCCTACTGGATTGATACCTTGGTTCTCAAAAACTGAGGGAAATACTTACGCTACTTTGCTGCACCACCCTTTCCTCTTCAAGGGGAAAACCAACGCATGCTCAAGAGGTAGCAGGGCCCCTCTCCGGTGGGTCTTGGCTCCAGAAATTCTAATTATTGATATAAAAAATCCTCGCAAAGTTTCGTTCCATTTCGAGAACTTTTATTTCTGCACAAAAACAACACCATGGTAGTTCTGCTGAAAATAGCGTCAGTTCGGGGTTAGTTTCATTCAAATCATACAAATTAGAGTCCAAAACAAGAGGAAAAGTGTGAGACAAAGTAGATACGTTGAAGATGTATCACAAACCGGTATAGTGAACATGTGTATGACTTAAGAGGATACCAACATATCTCACCTCGGGTTTTGTAAAGTATTGTGAAGCAAAGGGAATCACATGATAACCAAAGGTTCACTCGAATGTCATTCGTGTATTCATAGGGATCGACATGGATGTCCACGACTCCACTATTGGTCATTGAACGAAAGGGGTTTTGTTCATGTCTATGTTTTACTGAACATATAGGGTCACAAGCATAAGGGAATCACGATTTGATGAGTGTTAGTGTAGCAAGAATTATGAGAAAATATTCTCAAAATAGTTCTAAGAATATAAGAAATAGTTTCGAGAGAGTTCCAAAAGAGTTTTGGGTATTTCTAGAAATGTTCTGGTGCGAGGACACCTTGGCTTGGGCCAAGGGGTAAGGCCCACAAGGCCCGAGTTTTTCGGAGGACAGGGGCCAGGCGCCAGGGTCCTTGGCATCTAGTATTGTGCCAGACGCCGAGGTCCGTTTCGTGCTGGAATCCGGGGAGGACTCTTCCTTGTGTTTCAAACCAACTTTTAGGAGGCCCCCACCCCAAGTTGCGACCTCAGGGCTCAACATATAAATAGAGGGGCAGGGTTGGCCCCTTGGAGACAACCCCTCCATTTATGAAGACACAACTAACCCTACCAAGGATACACGGTGGATTCTTACCACCTGCCTTGAAAATCAAACTAGAAACCTACACACAGTCAACTGTTTGTTCCTAGCCTGTAAGAAGTCTTACTATTAAGAGGGGCTACTTCATCTTGGTATTCGATGAAAATTGAGATCTTAATCGAATCAAGCTGGCCTTACTTGGGGTCAACGTATCACATCTCCTACAATTATAACGACATAACTAGCCCTACGAATGAAACAATGGATCCTTATTGCCTGGCTCGGAACAACCGTTGCATCTTTTCGATGAAAAGCAAGTTCTCCATCGAATCAAGGTGACCTTACCTGCAGCCAGCATAGCACATCTCCTACATTTATAATGACACAAGTAGCCCTTTCTAGGAAATGATGGATCCTTATTATATGGCTCAAATCAATGGTTGCATCATTTCGATAAAAAACGAGCTCTTCATCGAATCAAGTTGGTCTTACTTGCGGCTAGTGTAGCATAACTCCTATATTTATGATGGTGTCATCAACACCCCGCTCCTTGATGCACCTTACTGAAGAACCATATCATCAAGCTAACATAACCGAAAGGAAAAGGTAGACAAACACATGTTATACCTTTTGGACAAGAAAAGGTGAAATCTTTATCGAATCAAGCGATCCTTACCTACGACCAGCATAGCATAACTCGTACATTTATGACTTCACAACTAAGAATATGGTGGATTCTTACTGTCCGGCTCGTAGTAAGCGTTGAAACCTTTTCGACCATACGTGAGATATTTGCCCAATCAAGCTGGCCTTACTAGCGGCCAACGTATCACAACCCCTACATTTATGACGATACAGCTAATCCTGCCAACCCCTACATTTTCAAATTGTCTGGCTCAAAACAATTGTTGCATCTTTTTGATGAAAAGCGAGATCTTCATCGAATCAAGCCGGCCTTACTTGTGACCAACGTAGGATAACCCCTACATTTATGATGATGTCATCATCAACATCATCCTCCTTGATGCACCTTACGGAAGAACCATACCATCAAGCTAACATAGAAGATCTTTAGTGACAACAAGCGCAAGAAAAAGGTAGACAAACCCACATTGTACCTTTTCGACAACAAAAATATGAAATCTTTATCGAAGCAAGCGAGACTTACTTACGGCCAGCATAGCACAACTCATACATTTACGACGATACAACCAAGAACACGGTGGATTCTTACTGCCCGCCTCGTAGTAAGCATTACAATCTTTTTGGCCACACGTGAGATCTCTGTCCAATCAAGCTGGCCTTACTGGCGGCCAGCGTATCACCACCCCTACATTTACGACGATACAACTAGCCCTGCCAAGGATACACAATGGATTCTTACTGTTCGCCTTGTAGCAAGCGTTACAACCTCTTCGACCACACGTGAGATCTCTGTCCAATCAAGCCGGCCTTACCGGCGGCCAGCGTAGCACAACCCATACATTTATGACGATACAACTAACCCTACCAAGTATACATAATGGATTCTTACTCTTCGCCTCGTAGCAAGTGTTACAACCTTTTGGACGACACGTGAGATCTCTGTCCAGTTAAGCTGGTCTTACTTACAGCCAGCGTAGCACAACCCCTACATTTATGACGATACGGCTAACCCTACCAAGAATACATAACGGATTCTTACTGTCCGCTTCGTAGCAAACGTTACAACCTTTTTGACCACACGTGAGAGCTCTGTCCAATCAAGCTGGCCTGACTGGCGACCAACATAGCACAACCCCTACATTTATGACGATACAGCTAGCCGTACCGGATACTCGGTGGATTCTTACCGTCCGCCTGGGGAATCAGGCTAGAAATGTACACACAATCAACTGTTTGCAATACATAGCCAGTAAGAAGTTTTATATTTCCCTCGCAAAAAAAAGAGAAGTTTTATATTTTGCTCAAGAAACATTTGTCCAAAACTCTCATGAATGAATGAATGAGTTTGCACGCGGGATTAGCCAGGAAATTAATTATGGGGCGGGCGTGATGATGGCTGCCGGGGCCGGGCAGGAGCGGGCGGTAATAAAGAAGGAAATGATGCGCGCGCACACCGTGTCCACCTCCACCCACCCAACCCCACCCCACCCACCGTTCTCTCCCTCTTCTTCTCCCTCGGCGAGCAGAGGGTGGGAGACCAGGCTAAGCGGAGGCACCCAGCGATTCGGGCGCGGAGACCGCTTCCTCGGCCGCACCCCCGCATCCCTCTCCTCCCCCTCCCCCGCGCTCCCCTCCATTTGTCCCCGCCCCCGCGCCCCCCCAATCTTAACCTCCACACCCGCCCCTGGGCCTC
>NC_041391.1:78415436-78439786 GCF_002162155.2 Triticum dicoccoides
TCTTCCCCTCCTCCCCTCCCCTGTCTTGCCCGCAGCTTCACCGGCAGCGAGGGAAAGAGGGAGGATGAGCGCGTCCAGGTTCATAAAGTGCGTCACCGTGGGGGACGGCGCCGTCGGCAAGACTTGCATGCTCATCTCCTACACCTCCAACACCTTCCCCACCGTACGTCCCTCTCTCTCCTCCTTTCTTTTCTTATTACTGCTTGTTCTTGGGTAATGCCAGGTTGCTTCTTGTTCTTGTTCTTGTTCTTGTAGAGGCGGACAAATGTTGCTGCTTGCGCCTTTTATGCCGGATTGGTTGATTGATTCTTTTTGTGTGTGTGTTCCTAATTAGGGGGTGGGGGAGGCGGAGGCTGGTTCTTGATCTAGATTTGGGCCGGCTTTCTGCGCTCGATTCGCCCCCCGGTGGCTCCTAATTTGGGCACAATGCGGTCGCCAATTTCGATCTTTTCTCGTCTAGGGTTGCCGGTCCTCCTCAGCGAAATGGGGATATTTTCTTCTGATACCCCCAAATCAGCCCCAAATTAGGATTTATTCTGTACGGGAAATTTTCGCTGTCGATTTCGTTACCATTCAGTAGGAACGGTAACATTTGCAGGGGAAAAAAGATAGTAGGGGGATTTCGTCGGCTCGTGATTTCGTACCAATTTGGCTCCACTTCCAGCCGGCAATGTGGGGGCTGCGGATCCGTTTCAAACAGCCGGAGATCGCTTTCCAGCCTTTCCTTTTAGCCGAGTAGCGGGGTAGTACCCTACCTCGACCACTCACACCTTCCGTATGGTTGGTGGGTGCCATTCTTTGTTTCTTTCACGCAAATCCACACACCAATTGCAGCACCTACCTTTTCACGCATGCTTCGTTTTCAAACGAAAGATTTCTTTTTACTCTCTCTCGAGGAGAGGAGAGGAAGAAAGAAACCTTGGAGACAAGACAAGATAATACCACCACCCATGATGGGGTTACTCTGCTTTGTGAGGGTAGATTAGCTTGGAGCCCTGGGTCATGGTGACCACGTAGTAGTGGTAGCAGCAGCAGTAGAATATCCAGTTGGACCACCCACCTACATGGGGTCTGGTGTTTGTGCCATCTTGGTATGCTTATCTTCAGGCATGGCTACATGAGTGGAAGAATTTAATTCACCTCGCTGTCGTCCGTCGACGGCCATGTGGCTGCATCTAGAACTTGGAAGAAAGAATTTGGCTGCACTTGTTGTTAATTCACTCCGACGGCCATGTGGCTGTTTCTTGGACTTGGAAGAAAGAATTTAGCTGCACTTGCTGTTTATCTTACTACTACTGTTGTTCTTGGCAGGACTATGTGCCCACGGTGTTTGACAACTTCAGTGCTAATGTTGTGGTTGATGGCAACACTGTCAACCTCGGGCTATGGGATACTGCAGGTAACTGGCTCTTCTTTCTCTCTTGGTTTGTGATGGTTACATGTTTGTTCTGTCTGCTTGGTCTTGTTTTTGGTGCCAAGTTGTAAAAGTTTCTTCTTTGGAACTGCAACAGGTCAGGAGGACTACAACAGACTGAGACCGCTGAGTTATCGTGGAGCTGATGTCTTCCTTCTGGCCTTCTCGCTTATCAGCAAGGCCAGCTATGAGAATGTTTCAAAGAAGGTAACAGTCTGGTTCTTATTATCTCTTTATATTCAAATAAATTTGCTCTGTGCTTTCCTGGTTCCAGAAGTTCTCTGCAGAAGTTCATTTCACCATCATTTCTATGCATCAGTTATCTGATAACATTTTTGTGTTTCTGGCATGTATGTCATGTTTGATGAGTGGTTTCTTTTCTTCAGTGGGAAATTATTCCATGCTAGAAATAGGCTTTAATGCACTCTCGAATGGTTTTTCCAGTAGTCTCCTATTCATCAGAGCTGATATAGTTTCCCCTAATTTCTGTTCCTTGGTCATTATCTTGACTTATGTTAATTTGTTCTCATTATTTTTATGGTTATACATAAATGCTCAACCTATGCATTTCCTGAACCTGAATTCCGTTTTTGTTTCAGTGGATACCTGAGCTGAAGCATTATGCACCAGGTGTGCCTATTATCCTCGTGGGAACAAAGCTTGGTAAGAATGTACATGGCCACATTGTTTTTCAGAAATCTGATATCCTGTTGTGTTCACGACGGAAGTGACGTTGGGTTTCTAGGCACATAGGTCTTTGTAAAGTTATTCACAGTAACGTGCAATGGCAGTCACACACTACAAGTGAAAGCAGGGGATGCTATCCAGATGAAAATAAATGAGAAAAAAACCCTTGAATCTAAGCTTCTGTGAACCTCATAGTATTTCACCACTGCTTTCTGTGCTTGAGAATATTGGTATATACCTAGATGAATTGTTGGCTGTTTAGTTCTTCGTGCTTGTGTTCTTTACCCATGAACCTTTGATGGTTTAGACTGTCAGTTGTATTCCATTTTCACTTTGTACATTGCCCTGGCAGATCTTCGAGATGACAAGCAGTTCTTTGTGGACCATCCTGGTGCTGTTCCTATCACTACTGCTCAGGTATGGATGCATTACATCACGACTTGATCTTTTTTTCCTTGACTTGTTGTCTTTCTTGCTCTTTCCCTTGAAGGAGGCGATGCTGTGTTACTAACTTTAGATGCCAAATTCTGTAGGGGGAGGAACTAAAAAAGTTAATAGGCGCACCCTACTACATTGAATGCAGCTCGAAGACCCAACTAGTATAGCTATCTTCTTACATGTTTGCTTATTGCATAATGCAATGTGAGATGCTGACAGAGTTTTTTTTTTCTGGTCCTTGTCGATTTTCAGAATGTCAAGGGTGTATTTGATGCGGCAATAAAGGTGGTACTTGCGCCACCAAAGGCGAAGAAGAAGAAAAAGGCGCAGAGGGGGGCTTGCTCCATCTTGTGATCTAATCATCGGTAGACAAAGAACAAGGGCGAAGTTGCCGCCATGCTATATTATTGTTACGTCTTGCTTCAGCGGAGCTGCACTCTCATGGTCGTCGTCCCTCCCCCCTACCCCACCCTAGGTTACCCACCGGCAGCTGCAGCAAGGTCTCTTTGTCGAGGCATCGGGCGATCCATTTGTTTGATTTCTCTTCTTCCTGCCTTGTGATTATCTCGTGTGACTGACAAGTCGTGGCAATTTAGGTAACTTGCTTAGTAGATGGTATTTCCCGTGTTTGAGACCCCGTAAAAAAAAAGTATCTCGTTGTTATCTCGGTTCCATAAGTAGAGACATAATGTAATCGCACTCAGTTTATTTTATTTTTGCTTGTTATTTTCACTTCAATGGAAAATTATGTTTCCTTTCTTGTTATGGTATCTATTCCTGCATTTAGAAGATGCATCCTACCCTATGAATTGTGATTCGGTTTTGTTTCGCCCGGCGTATGATTGCTGGCAAATGGAGCATGTGCAGTGCCTTGACCTGCCTGTTTTGATACTCACAGCTAGCACTTGTGGGTTGTGGCATATAATTGGAGATCATGGAGAGCATGTTGGCAGCAGGGTATGTTTTGTATGATATTGCTATTGGCCTATGGTATCTGCTGCAATAGGATATTGTTGATATGTATCTGGCTGGGTACAATATCTGCCAGTCAGACAGGCAACTACTTCTATTTATTTTAGTACTTGGATACACATGCCATTGTGTGTCAATGGGGTACTAAATCTTTTGGGTGGATATGGTCTTGTTTGTTGGCCACCACATGCCAGAAGCATTGCAACGCCGCCTGTCTGAATCAGTTCAGAAGATGGCCAGCCAACTGAATTTGTCTGACGCTGTAACTCAAACAGGGTTATTGCTTTAGAACGATTGGTTATTTGTGGCTGCATTTCAGTCAGTTGGATCAAGGAGGAGGGCGAACTAGAGTTACAATTTAATTTTATTGGAAAACGGTCTATTTCACCAGACTGATTTTCTGTGCTCCATCAACCACCTTGATCGCACCTCACCTATCCCTTGGCGGCTAGGGCAAACTCACCCCTCCAGGCTTCGCCGGCGAGTCCGTGGATTCGCCTCCCCTCTGCTTGCCGTCCCGGTGGCTGATGACGGGGAGGAGAATTCCGGTGCCTCCGCTCCAATTAGTAGTTTATTAGGTTAAGATTTTTCAGTCCTTGCAGCTGCGTCGCTCGAGCAGATGGCGGCGCTTCTTCTTCAACTTTGTCTTCCAGGTTCCGATCCTTCTTGAGTTTCTCCTTCTGGATGTAGTCAACAAATCTTCGGTGTAGAATCATGTCGTCTCCTTGAGACTGCGAGGTTCGGATTTCTCGTTGTGTGGCGAGATTTGCTGTCAAACGGTTCAGATTTATTCAAGGGTTCAATGGCAACGTCTGCGGCTCCAGGGCGCTGGTCCTTAGGGGCACGTGCACGAAGACTTCTTGGCTGTTATCGACAACACAAGCAAAGCCTCCCATGCCACCCCCGCCAGTAATGAACACCTCCTATCTGGCCAACGCTTACTGCTGCCCACTCAACTACAACCCATGGGGAACCTCTACCACTACTGCAAGCAGATGAGAGCTGCACAACACCGACCACCCCGCTGCCATCAATTGTGAGGTCGACTGCCACTTCTGCAGGGGCACGCATCGCTGCTTCGAGGTGACGCTGCTGATAAGTGTTCGCCGCACCACCTCTCGAGGATGTGGCACTGCTGCAAAGGAGAGGTCGACGACGACTGGGGAAGACCACGAGGCAGCATAGATGTTGCAAGCGAGGTGGTGTTGCGAACCGGCAGCTGACGCTATGACCCTGAGCATCTCACTGACGGCAGGGGATGCTGCAAACATGTGGTATCGCGTTCCCGTGGATCTCACCGGTTGAGGGAGCTGCAGTGCAACACACGTGGTGCGTAATGCAATACGCGTGGTGCTGCCTAGTGACAGCGTAGCTGCAATGCAACACGAGTGGTGCTACGACCGATGGATCTTGTCGGCGGCGGAGCTGCAATGCAGCGGGAATATGGTGCCCTGACAGGTCCGCTGATCTCATCGGCGGGGGGGAGCTTCAATGCAGCATACTGTTTTTTGCTATGGGGGGAGATGAGTTGCTGATCTCGCTGGCCGTCATTTGCTGCAAGGTGTTGATGTAACCTGGCCGGTGCGGCAGCACGAGACGGAGGGCGACGAGTGATGGAGGGGTGGTGGGATGCAGAGACGACATGGTCAATTTCCACTGGATTGCCCACGTGTCCCAGCTGTCAAATCAGACGACAATTCCTCATCCAACGGCTCGCGAGGCGGTTTATGCTGGGGAACGTAGCAGAAATTCAAAATTTTCCTACGCGTATCACCAAGATCTATCTATGGAGAGACCAGCAACGAGTAGAAAGGAGGAGAGTTTGCATCTACATACCCTTGTAGATCGATAAGCGGAAGCGTTCAAGTGAACGGGGTTGATGGAGTCGTACTCGTCGTGATTCAGATCACCGATGATCAAGTGCCGAACGGACGGCACCTCCGCGTTCAACACACGTACAGCCCGGTGACGTCTCCCATGCCTTGATCCAGCAAGGAGAGAGGGAGAGGTTGAGGAAGACTCCATCCAACAGCAGCACAACGGCGTGGTGGTGGTGGAGGAGCGTGGCAATCCCGCAGGGCTTCGCCGAGCACCTACGGGAGAGGAGATGTGTCACGGGAGGGAGAGGAAGGCAACCAAAGGCCTTAGGTATGATTGCTCCTCCTTTTCCCCACTATATATAGGGCCAAGGGAGAGGGGGAGGGCGCAGCCTTGCCCCCTCCTCCAAGGAAGGGGTGCGGCTAAGGATGGGGAGGAGTCCATCCTCCCCAAGGCACCTCGGAGGTGCCTTCCCCCTTTAGGACTCTTCCCTTTTTCCTTTATCTTGGCGCATGGGCCTCTAGGGGCTGGTGCCCTTGGCCCATGTAGGCCAAGGCGCACCCCCTTCAGCCCATGTGGCCCCCCGGGGCAGGTGGCCCCACCCGGTGGGCCCCCGGGACCCTTCCGGTGGTCCCGGTACAATACCGATGACCCCGAAACTTGTCCCGATGGCCGAAACAGGACTTCCTATATATAAATCTTTACCTCCGGACCATTCCGGAACTCCTCGTGACGTCCGGGATCTCATCCGGGACTCCGAACAACATTCGGTAACCACATACAAGCTTCCTTTATAACCCTAGCGTCATCGAACCTTAAGTGTGTAGACCCTACGGGTTCGGGAGACATGTAGACATGACCGAGACGTTCTCCGGTCAATAACCAATAGCGGGATCTGGATACCCATGATGGCTCCCACATGTTCCACGATGATCTCATCGGATGAACCACGATGTCAAGGACTTAATCAATCCCGTATTCAATTCCCTTTGTCTATCGGTATGTTACTTGCCCGAGATTCGATCGTCGGTATCCAATACCTTGTTCAATCTCGTTACCGGCAAGTCACTTTACTCGTTCTGTAACACATCATCCCGTGATCAACTCCTTGGTCACATTGCGCATATGATGATGTCCTACCGAGTGGGCCCAGAGATACCTCTCTGTTTACACGGAGTGACAAATCCCAGTCTCGATCCGCATAAAACAATAGATACTTTCGGAGATACCTGTAGTGCACCTTTATAGTCACCCAGTTACGTTGTGACGTTTGATACACCCAAAGCACTCCTACGGTATCCAGGAGTTACACGCTCTCATGGTCGAAGGAAGAGATACTTGACATTGGCAAAGCTCTAGCAAATGAACTACACGATCTTTTGTGCTAGTCTTAGGATTGGGTCTTGTCCATCACATCATTCTCCTAATGATGTGATCCCGTTATCAACGACATCCAATGTCCATAGCCAGGAAACCATGACTATCTGTTGATCACAATGAGCTAGTCAACTAGAGGCTCACTAGGGACATATTGTGGTCTATGTATTCACACATGTATTACGATTTCCGGATAATACAGTTATAGCATGAATAAAAGACAATTATCATGAACAAGGAAATATAATAATAATACTTTTATTATTGCCTCTAGGGCATATTTCCAACAGTCTCCCACTTGCACTAGAGTCAATAATCTAGTTCACATCGCCATGTGATTAACACTCACAGGTCACATCGCCATGTGACTAATACCCAAGAGTTTACTAGAGTCAGTAGTCTAGTTCACATCACTATGTGATTAACACTCAATGAGTTTTATGTTTGATCATGTTGCTTGTGAGAGAGGTTTTAGTCAACGGGTCTGAACCTTTCAGATCCGTGTGTGCTTTACAAATCTCCATGTCATCTCCTAGATGCAGCTACCACGCTCTATTTGGAGCTATTCCAAACAACTGTTCTACTTGCAACTATTCTAAATTGTTGCCCCATTGTACGTATCCGGTATCTCTACTTAGAGCTATCCGGATAGGTGTTAAGCTTGCATCGTCGTAACCTTTACGACGAACTCTTTTACCACCTCCATAATCGAGAAAATTCCTTAGTCCACTAGTTACTAAGGATAACTTTGACCGCTGTCCTGTGAGCCATTCTTGGATCACTCCTGTACCCCTTGACTGACTCATGGCAAGGCACACTTCAGGTGCGGTACACAACATAGCATACTGAAGAGCCTACGTCTTAAGCATAGGGGACGACCTTCGTCCTTTCTCTCTATTCTGCCGTGGTCGAGCTTTAAGTCTTAACTTCGTACCTTACAACTCAGGCAAGAACTCCTTCTTTGACTGGTCCATCTTGAACACTTTCAAGATCATGTCAAGGTATGTGCTCATTTGAAAGTACCATTAAGCGTTTTGATCTATCCTTATAGATCTTGATGCTCAATGTTCAAGTAGCTTAATCCAGGTTTTCCATTGAAAAACACTTTCAAAATAACCCTATATGCTTTCTACATCATCTCTGATCATCAATATGTCAACAACATATACTCATCAGAAATTCTATAGTGCTCCCACTCACTTCTTTGGAAATACAAGTTTCTCATAAACTTTGTATAAACCCAAAATCTTTGATCATCATCAAAGCATACATTCCAACTCCGAGATGCTCACTCCAGTCCTTAGAAGGATCGCTGGAGCTAGCATACCTTTTAGCATCCTTAGGATCGACAAAACTTTTCTGATTGTATCACATACAACCTTTCCTTACAAAAACTGGTAAGGAAACTCGTTTTGACATCCATCTGCCAGATTTCATAAATGCAGCTAATGCTAACATGATTCCGACGGACTTTAAGCATCGCTACGAGTGAGAAAATCTCATCGTAGTCAACTCCTTGAACTTGTCCGAAAACACTTCGCCACAAGTCGAGCTTCATAGATGGTGACATTACCATCCACGTCTGTCTTCTTCTTAAAGATCCATTTATCTTAATGGCTTGCCGATCATCGGGCAAGTCCACCAAAGTCCATGGATCCGTTCTCGGATTTTATGGCCTCGAGCCATTTATCGGAATCCGGGCCCACCATCGTTTCTCCATAGCTCGTAGGTTCATTGTTGTCTAGCAACATGACCTTCAAGACAGGATCACTTTACCACTCCGAAGTAGTACGTGTCCTTGTCGTCCTACGAGGTTCGGTAGTGACTTGATCCGAAGTTTCATGATCAATATCATAAGCTTCCACTTCAATTGGTGTAGGTGCCACAGGAACAACTTCCTGTGCCCTGCCACACACTAGTTGAAGAGACGGTTCAATAACCTCATCAAGTCTCCACCATCCTCCCACTCAACTCTTTCGAGAGAAACCTTTCCTCGAGAAAGGACCCGATTGTAGAAACAATTCATATTGCTTTCGGATCTGAATTAGGAGGTGTACCCAACTGTTTTGGGTTTCCTATGAAGATGCATTTTATCCGCTTTGGGTTCGAGCTTAATCCTGAAACTTTTTCACATAAGCGTCGCAGCCCCAAACCTTTAAGAAACGACAACTTAGGTTTCTCTAAACCATAATTCATACGGTGTCATCTCAACGGAATTACGTGGTGCCCTATTTAAAGTGAATGTGGTTGTCTCTAATGCCTAACCCATGAACGATAGTGGTAATTCGATAAGAGACATCATGGTACGCACCATATCCAATAGGGTGCAACTATGATCTTCGGACACACCATCACACTATGGTGTTCCAGGCGGTATTAATTGTGAAACAATTTCCACAATGTCTTAATTGTGTGCCAAAACTCGTAACTCAGATATTCATCTCTATGATCATATCATAGACATTTTATCCTCTTGTCACAATGATCTTCTACTTCACTCTGAAATTACTTGAACCATTCAATAATTCAGACTTGTGTTTCATCAAGTAAATATTCTCAACATCTGCTCGAATCATCTATGAAGTAAGAACATAACGATATTCACTGCATGCCTCAGCACTCATTGGACTGCACACATCAAAATGTGTTGCTTCCAACAAGTTGCTATCTTGTTCCATCTTACTGAAACCGAGGCTTTTCAGTCATCTTGCCCATGTGGTATGATTTGCATATCTCAAGCGATTCAAAATCAAGTGAGTTCAAACGGTCCATTTGCATGGAGCTTCTTCATGCATATATACCAATAGACATGGTTCGCATGTCTCAAACTTTTCAAAAATGAGTGAGTCCAAAGATCCATCAACATGGAGCTTCTTCATGTGTTTTATACCATTATGACTTACATGGCAGTGCCACAAGTAAGTGGTACTATCATTACTATCTTATATCTTTTGGCATGAAAATGTGTAGCCCTACGATCAAGATTCAATAAACCATTCCTTTAGGTGCAAGAGCACTTATTCAGGTTTAATACTAATCTTGATGGTAGAGGGAGCGTGCGATGTTTGATTATATCAAACTTGGAAACACTTCCAACACATATCGTCAGCTCACCTTTAGCCAGTCTCCTTTTATTACGTAGCTTTTATTTCGAGTTACTAATACTTAGCAACCGAACCGGTATCTAATACCCTGGTGCTACTAGGAGTACTAGTAAAGTACACATTAACATAATGTATATCCAATATACTTCTATCGACCTTGCCAGCCTTCTCATCTACCAAGTATCTAGGGTAATCCTGCTCCAGTGGTTGTTCCCCTTATTACAGAAGCACTTAGTCTCGGGTTTGGGTTCAGCCTCGGGTTTCTTCATTGGTGCAGCAGCTGATTTGCCGTTTCATGAAGTATCCCTTCTTGCCCTTGCCCTTCTTGAAACTAGTGGTTTCATCAACCATCAACAATTGATGCTCCTTCTTGATTTCTACTTTCGCGGTGTCAAACAACGCGAATATTTCAAGGATCATCATATCTATCCCTGATATGTTATAGTTCATCACGAAGCTCTAGCAGCTTGGTGGTAATGACTTCGGAGGAACTATCACTATTTCATCTGGAAGATCAACTCCCACTTGATTCAAGTGATTGTTGCACTCAGACAATCTGAGCACAAGCTCAACAATTGAGCTTCTCTCCTTAGTTTGCAGGCTAAGAAAATCGCCGGAGGTCTTATACCTCTTGACGTGGGCACGAGCCTGAAATCCCAATTTCAGCCCTCGAAACATCTCATATGTTCCGTGACGTTTCGAAAACGTCTTTGGTGCCTCTTCTTAAACCATTTAATTGAACTATCACGTAGTTATCAAAACGTGTATGTTCGATGTTCGAAACATCCACAAACGACGTTTGGGGTTCAGCACACTGAGCAGTGCATTAAGGACATAAGCTTTCTACTGTTCGCATAATTGCTACTATCAACTTTCAACTATATTTTCTCTAGGAACATATCTAAATAGTAGAACTATAGCGCGAGCTACGACATAATTTGCAAAGGGTCTTTTGACTTTGTTCAAGATAATTAAGTTCATCTTATGAACTCCCACTCAGATAGACATCCCTCTGGTCATCTAAGTGATTACATGATCCGAGTCAAACTAGGCCGTGTCCGATCATCACGTGAGACGGACTAGTCATCATCGGTGAACATCTTCATGTTGATCGTATCTTCTATACGACTCATGTTCGACCTTTCGGTCTCCGTGTTCCGAGGCCATGTCTGTACATGCTAGGCTCGTCAAGTTAACCCTAAGTGTTTTCGCTGTGTAAAACTGTCTTACACCCGTTGTATGTGAACGTAAGAATCTATCACACCCGATCATCACGTGGTGCTTCGAAATGACGAACTGTAGCAACGGTGCACAGTTAGGGGAGAACACTTCTTGAAATTTTGTAAGGGATCATCTTATTTACTACCGTCGTCCTAAGTAAACAAGATGCATAAACATGATAAACATCACATGCAATCAAATAGTGACATGATATGGCCAATATCATTTTGCTCCTTTTGATCTTCATCTTCGGGGCTCCATGATCATCATCGTCACCGGCATGACACCATGATCTCCATCATCATGATCTCCATCATCGTGTCTTCATGAAGTTGTCACGCCAACGACTACTTCTACTTCTATGGCTAACGCGTTTAGCAATAAAGTAAAGTAAGTTACATGGCGTTCTTCAATGACACGCAGGTCATACAAAAAATAAAGACAACTCCTATGGCTCCTGCCGGTTGTCATACTCATCGACATGCAAGTCGTGAATCCTATTACAAGAACATGATCAATCTCATACATCACATATCATTCATCACATTCTTCTTGGCCATATCACATCACATAGCATACCCTGCAAAAACAAGTTAGACGTCCTCTAATTGTTGTTGCATGTTTTACGTGGCTGCTATGGGTTTCTAGCAAGAACGTTTCTTACCTACGCAAGACCACAGCGTGATATGCCAATTGCTATTTACCCTTCATAAGGACCCTTTTCATCGAATCCGTTCCGACTAAAGTGGGAGAGACTGGCACCCGCTAGCCACCTTATGCACCAAGTGCATGTCAATCGGTGGAACCTGTCTCACGTAAGAGTACGTGTAAGGTCGGTCCGGGCCGCTTCATCCCACAATACCGTCGAAACAAGATTGGACTAGTAACGGTAAGCATATTGAACAACATCAACGCCCACAACTACTTTGTGTTCTACTCGTGCAAAGAATCTACGCAATAGACCTAGCTCATGATGCCACTGCTGGGGAACGTAGCAGAAATTCAAAATTTTCCTACGCGTATCACCAAGATCTATCTATGGAGAGACCAGCAACGAGTAGAAAGGAGGAGAGTTTGCATCTACATACCCTTGTAGATCGATAAGCGGAAGCGTTCAAGTGAACGGGGTTGATGGAGTCGTACTCGTCGTGATTCAGATCACCGATGATCAAGTGCCGAACGGACGGCACCTCCGCGTTCAACACACGTACAGCCCGGTGACGTCTCCCATGCCTTGATCCAGCAAGGAGAGAGGGAGAGGTTGAGGAAGACTCCATCCAACAGCAGCACAACGGCGTGGTGGTGGTGGAGGAGCGTGGCAATCCCGCAGGGCTTCGCCGAGCACCTACGGGAGAGGAGATGTGTCACGGGAGGGAGAGGAAGGCAACCAAAGGCCTTAGGTATGATTGCTCCTCCTTTTCCCCACTATATATAGGGCCAAGGGAGAGGGGGAGGGCGCAGCCTTGCCCCCTCCTCCAAGGAAGGGGTGCGGCTAAGGATGGGGAGGAGTCCATCCTCCCCAAGGCACCTCGGAGGTGCCTTCCCCCTTTAGGACTCTTCCCTTTTTCCTTTATCTTGGCGCATGGGCCTCTAGGGGCTGGTGCCCTTGGCCCATGTAGGCCAAGGCGCACCCCCTTCAGCCCATGTGGCCCCCCGGGGCAGGTGGCCCCACCCGGTGGGCCCCCGGGACCCTTCCGGTGGTCCCGGTACAATACCGATGACCCCGAAACTTGTCCCGATGGCCGAAACAGGACTTCCTATATATAAATCTTTACCTCCGGACCATTCCGGAACTCCTCGTGACGTCCGGGATCTCATCCGGGACTCCGAACAACATTCGGTAACCACATACAAGCTTCCTTTATAACCCTAGCGTCATCGAACCTGAAGTGTGTAGACCCTACGGGTTCGGGAGACATGTAGACATGACCGAGACGTTCTCCGGTCAATAACCAACAGCGGGATCTGGATACCCATGATGGCTCCCACATGTTCCACGATGATCTCATCGGATGAACCACGATGTCAAGGACTCAATCGATCCCGTATTCAATTCCCTTTGTCTAGCGGTATTTTACTTGCCCGAGATTCGATCGTCGGTATACCGATACCTTGTTCAATCTCGTTACCGGCAAGTCACTTTACTCGTTCCGTAACACATCATCCCGTGATCAACTCCTTGGTCACATTGCGCATATGATGATGTCCTACCGAGTGGGCCCAGAGACACCTCTCCGTTTACACGGAGTGACAAATCCCAGTCTCGATCCGCATAAAACAATAGATACTTTCGGAGATACCTGTAGTGCACCTTTATAGTCACCCAGTTACGTTGTGACGTTTGATACACCCAAAGCACTCCTACGGTATCCAGGAGTTATACGATCTCATGGTCAAAGGAAGAGATACTTGACATTCGCAAAGCTCTAGCAAATGAACTACTCGATCTTTTGTGCTAGTCTTAGGATTGGGTCTTGTCCATCACATCATTCTCCTAATGATGTGATCCCGTTATCAACGACATCCAATGTCCATAGTCAGGAAACCATGACTATCTGTTGATCACAACGAGCTAGTCAACTAGAGGCTCACTAGGGACATATTGTGGTCTATGTATTCACACGTGTATTACGATTTCCGGATAATACAGTTATAGCATGAATAAAAGACAATTATCATGAACAAGGAAATATAATAATAATACTTTTATTATTGCCTCTAGGGCATATTTCCAACAGTTTACAATTAGTTCGCGTCAGAATTTTGTTAGTATCTGGTTGGACATCAGATAGATTAAATCACGTACTGTAGAGAAAAAGAGCCGGCCATTTTGTAGGCGCATTTCAGAGGTGGAACATTTCGTTTCTTAAGATGTTATAAACTGATATCCCATATGGTATTCTGATGAGAAACTGATATCCCATATGGTATTCCGCTGTCGAGAATAAATAGATACTCCGTATATACAATCACTAATATCTCCAGCACGAGAATAGAAAATAAGGATGAAGAAAAATAAAATAAAAAGGAAACGACGCCTGAGAGATTCGAACTCTCGCGGGGAAACCCCATGTACTTAGCAGGCACACGCCTTAACCACTCGGCCAAAGCGTCGCTTGTGTCACTGCTCTGACTGCATTCTATATATTCGTTATGGGAAGGCCCATCTTAAGGCCTTAGAGTCCATAGGCCATATAAGAGAGCAGCTTCGGCCTGCATTGCCCATAGGCCGTAGAAAATGAGCGCGGCCGGCTCATCTTTTTCTGCCTGTGATCTTGTAGAAAAAGAACTTCTTTTCTACGTGTGCTGGGCACCGGCTTAGTGTCGTGCCTCGTCCAGCCGAAGACAGACAAGAAGACAGGGGCTGATGGATGGCCGCGCTGTTTAGTTGGAGAGAATGGAAATATCGAAAGGTTTGAGAGAGATGCCCTTTGGTTCTCAAGTGTATATATATCTGATATAATTTTATTTTAGAAGACAAAAATTTTTAGAAGTTTTTTACAATAAACTTGACTTTTTTTCACCAGTATATATACTTTCATGAATAAAAAACCAGCATCGACTTCAGGGCAAAAAAAATATTGCTATTATAGGTCACTACTTACATAATTTTGGCCATTTTTTTAAAAGAAGACAACTATTTTTTTTCTTTTTGTGGAATTTTTGTTACAAGTACAATGAAAGGTTAAGTTTATTTAAAAATGAGATTTTTTTAAACTTTTTATATAATTATTAAAAAGTTACATATAGGATGTATATGCACCAATAGACCAGACGTTCTTGTCCAGAGTTTGAGGTGCTAGTTTGGAGTCTAAATTCCCACAATTTTATTAACAAGGGAAGTGAGAGTTGGAACATAACTGGTGTAAATATCTTGAGATTTCATCATAACTTGTCCGCTAATCGTTCGTGACTTCCTGTTAACCAAACATAGGAATACCCCTCAAAGGAATACTCCTCCTTGAAATTCCCACAACTAAGGGCCTATTCTGAAGTCCTCCCGCTCCACGCTTCACAAACTCTTTGTGCGGAGCCAAGCCGACCGGAATAGCAAGCTAGCTTCGGGAAGTTGTGCTCAATCGTAGTGCAAAAACATGGAGCGAAGATGGACCAGGTCCACCGAAACAAGAATCTAGAGTTCACCCATATTACAGCCGAAGTGCCACTACCAAACATAAAGATTGTAGACACCTGCACAATATTGGTTTTTCTATTTCCTTATTGAGGTGATTGTGCTTAGAATAAACATTGGACCCTGATAAGTGTCGAATGGCAGGTAACAACACATGACAACTCTGAACATTTTTGATGGCAAGTTTAGTTATGCGAGGATGACAAGAGTTTAGTTGACAAGCATGGCAACTTCGTGCTTTAATTTATTTTTGACAAAAAACTTGCCGTGTGTCATTAGAATTGCCATCCAAAAACGTCAGGGCCAGAGTGCCACATACCTGAAGTGTGGCACTTATCATTTAGGTAAACATTTAGTGACGTTAGCACCATTTATGCAATAACATAACTAATTTGTTTTTTTTTTGAAAAGGAGGAGTAGCCCCGGCCTCTACATTGAATGATGCACACAACCATTTGTTAAGGGGAACCGAGTAACAAAGTTCTGAGTAAAAGCTCCGGTAAAAGAAAAATTACAAACGGCAAATATATGACAATATGCCTAGACATATCTTATCATTAAATCGCCATTCAATCAGTTGCACGTAGCCCATGCTACCGTCTCCTCAACGGTTGCATCCATAAGCCATAAGCTCCCTCACTTTCGTATGATGTAATAATGACCACGTACGGATCCATCCAAACGCTCTGTAGGCAACCTGTATTTTTTTGAATCTTTGTTCTGTTAAACACACAACCGTTCCGACTGCCTCGAATAGCCCAAAGTAGTGTATAAACTCCCACACGCATCCGTGCCGCCGTATTGTGCTCCACCCCGCCAAACCAGGTACCAAACAAATTTGATATGCTAATGTGTGGGGGTACATTAAACAACACATGTATTGTTCGCCACCGAAGCTTGGGAAGTGAACATCGAAGAAATAAGTACTGAATTGTTTCCTCGTGGCCACAAAAACAACACTGTTTATTACTTTTCCACCTACGTTTTGCCAAAATGTTCTTGGTGAGGATCATAACCTTATGCACAAACCACATGAAAATCTTAATCTCTAAAGAAGCTTTGGTTTTCTAGATATGAAGTGACCCTAGAACTAGTCCAGCATTAATCAACTTCACGCATATTGATTTAACAGAAAACACGGCTGAAACGGATAGCGTCAATCGAAATGAGTCAAATCTCATTATATAAGGTGGACTTCCATCACCCTTCGAGCTAAATGAGCATGCATCCCATCTTTCCCCAACTAGGTTCCGTCTGAACTGGATATTTGAGGGAACCGACCCTAGTATTGTACACACATAGGACCTCTTTTGTGCTACAATATTATAAAGTGTTGGATACTGTAGGGATAGAGGCATAAATCCCAGCCAAATATCCTCCCAAAACCGAGTGACACATCCGTGTAAGTGCATCTAGTGCCCCTTAGTGATTTTGGTGTATTGAAGACTTATAGGTTAAGGAACTGATGTGTTTGTGAATGTACACATGTCTATAAGTCTATGAGGGGTTTGATATTTACAGACAAAGTCGACCCCTAAAAATGAAGTTCTTCGACTGAAGACTTTGGATTTCTGAAGACTTTGAAAGTGAAGAAATTGGTGTGACCTTGCAGACTTGGTAATCATTCGAGGAACATGAAGCGCGAAGAATTTTGCTTTTATAGTTTTATTTTCTCTTTCTTGAGTCATAGGAGACACCGTACTGTTAAAGGGGGTCGAGGAAATACTAAGGAAAAATTTCCAAGTGATTCTCAACTCAAAATCCTACACCTACCAATCCCTTCGAGTGAAGCCAATGGAAATCTCGTACAGTTCAGTCATATTCTTCAGTGACAGAGACGAAGTTCTTCTGATCTCTGAGGAATTTGTTCTGACTGAGGAGTTAGGAATTCGCCAGTGCGAATTGCCTACATAGTGAGGAACATGATAGCCCTGAGGAATTTGAGAGTCAAAATTCTGACCGCTGCTGTGCTACACGCCAGCTGTCCCAAAATATCTACCCTCCTAACGGTCATATCATTGAAGGGCATTTATGTCTTATCATGTCGGACTACTCCCTAGGCTATAAATAGCCGCCCCCTACAACCACTAGCTGGTTGGCTGCTCCGAGAGAAACTGACACTTGTCATTTGAGAGCATCCCATCCTTCGAGGACTTTGAGCGAAAATCTTCAAGTGAGGAAAAACCCAAACCCAACACCTACAAACCCAAAGTGATTGAGCATCACTAAAGAGATTAATCCTGCGTGGATTCGACGCTTGTTACCTTTGAAGACTGTGCTTCTTCCAGACGGTTAGGCGTCATGGTCTAGAGCATCCAAGAGGAATTGTGGATCGTCGAGTGACCTAGTCTGTGAAGGTTTGGAAGTCACCTGAAGACTTACCACGAGTAATTGGGCGAGGTCTGTGTGACCTTAGCTCAAGGAGAATACGGTGAGGACTGTGTGTCCGGGACTATGTGTCCTCGAGTTTAAATACTCAGCCGCTCCAACCAGACGTACAACTGAGACAACAGTTGGAACTAGTCTACCAAATCATTGTCTTCACCAAGCTTACTAGTTCTATTTTCTCAACTCTTTCATTTCCTCATTTCTGTTGTTGTGTGCTTGTTCATATCTTCTTGAAGACTTTGACTGAAGACTTTCTCAAATTTCCTCAGTTTAATTTCTTCAGTCTGTCCGTCTTCTCTCTACGTTATCATGTGTTTACGCTTTCTGTACTCTGTGCTTGTCTTCATTCCATTATGATGACCATGCTTGTGTTCTGTTATGTTTACATTTGAGTACTTATTCCGCTGCTAGTAGTTCTTCATTTAGGAATTTCCTCACCAGCAAATTCCTCAGTAAAGAATTCATAAAAATCGCCTATTCACCCCCCTCTAGTCGATATAACGCACTTTCAATTGGTATCAGAGCAAGGTACTCCCTTGTTCTATGTGATTTTTGGTTTAACCGCCTGGAGTTTTAGTTATGTCGACCGCAGGTATGATCAAGGTCTCTGCTGGGTGTCCTACCTTCGATGGAATAGACTACCCCTAATGGAAGAATAAGATGCGAATGCATCTTTAGGCAATTGATAACGATCTCTGGTATATTGTGGAAAATGGTGTTCCCTCCGTCACACCTTCTCTGAACGCTACTGATGTGAAGAGATTCAAGCAACCCGATTCTCAAGCGAAGAATATCATATGTGACCATCTGAGCAAAGGGCAGTATGGAAGAGTGAGTGCTTTGGAAACTGCTAAGCTTATATGGGATAGGCTGTCCAAACTGAATGAGGGAGTCTCAACTAAACATTCTTCGCAATCTCTTCAACCGCTTCAAAAGACTCGACAATGAAAATGTCCAGCAAACCTTTGATTGCCTCACCGACATCTCAAATGAGCTTCAAGCGCTTGGCGCCACTGACATCACCGACCATGAGGTGGTGAAGAAATTGTTGAGATCGCTCGATTCTTCATTTGATACTCTGGCACTGATAATTCTAGAACGTGCTAATTACAAGTCACTTGATCCCGCTGATATCCTCGAGAGGCTAAATACTCATGAGTTCCAGCTTGCTGAGAAGAGAGATCTCTATGGTTCGAGCTATGGCAGATCACGTGCTCTGAAGGCCAAGGCAGTCTCTGAGTCTGAAGATGAGGACTCTGCTAGCAGCCTTGGTGATCCTGAAGAACTGAGCCAGGAACTAGCGCTGCTTGTGAAGAAATTTCAGAAGTTCTCAAGACGTGGTTGCTTTGGAAAATCCTCAAGGAGCAACGATTCCTCATCCAGTGACTACAAGAAGAGGCTTTGCCACAAATGCAAGAAACCTGGTCACTACATCCAAAATTGTACACAGTGGGATAAGGAATCAAAGAAGAAGAAATACAAGGACTACAGGTTTGATGACGCAAAGAAGAAGAAGAAATCTTCAAAGTCTTCATCATCAAAATCCTCGAAGTCTTCATCTCACAAGAAGAGCATCTCCAAGAAGGCTCGGGCATTCATTGGCAAGGAAATGGACTCTGAGGCTGAATTTGAGGAACATGAGGACTAGGAGGTATCTGAGGGGTCCGAGTCTGGTGTGCGAGCCTACCTCTCGCTACTGCATTCGTCAACAAGTCTATCTTCAACTCTGAAGAAAATGGCTTCACCAACAAGGCTAATGAAGGCAATGATGACTACGCTCCCACCTATTGCTTCATGGCAAAGGGTGCCAAGGTAACTAAATACGCCTCCTCTGAATCTAGTGAGGATGAATCTGATGAAAACCTCAAGCCCAGCTAGTCTAAACTTGCTAAGATTGTTGTGAAATAACAAAAGGCTTTTGAAAAGGTTCAAAACATGCTAGATAAAAGTGATGATATGTTGGGTAGAAATGGATTGCACTAAAACCTTGACTGAAAATCTTCAGAGACTTCAGTCCAAGTTTGACAACCTTCAAGGTCATCATAACACTCTCTTATCTGACCACGAGAAGCTTTCTTATGAATTTCTTCAAAGAAAGCAAGATCTTGAGAAGCTAAGAGTGGATTATGAAAATCTTCAGAAGGAGCGTGATTCATTACTTGCTCAACAAATCAGCGCTACTCAGGAAGAATTTGTTCCTCCATGTCTGAAGTGCATTGAACGTGAAACTGCTAATTCTTCACCTGAATGTTCAAATGCTTCTAATGCTACAAATTCTTCATCTGTCTCTGCTATCACTAATTCCTCATATGAGGACATTGCTAGTATCACTGATGACGCAGGGCTGAAGGAATTGTACATGACAGGCATGTACAAAAGCCTCAAAGGGCATCAGACTCTGTGATGTGCTCAAAAAGCAGATCCTCAACAGAAACCCTAGGAAAGAGGGTATTGCCTTTGAGAGGAAACTCAATGCTGATGGAACATATTGGAAGCCTGAGCAGTACCCCAAAACCTCATGGGTTGCTGCAAAGGGACCTCCAGTTGATCCATCCAATTTATCTGGCTTTACATGTGAATCTCCTCATTCTTCTGATGAGTCATTTGACTCCAACTATAAACTGTTCAAAAATCAGAATGAAGTATTTGCTAGATATGTTGGCACTAACTGCAGGAACAGTTCCCCTATGAAGAAAATTTGGGTTCCCAAAAGTTGCCTTGAAAGTCTTCAGGTGAATGTCCTCATGACACCACCTATGAAGAATAGGAACTCCAGATCAAATTCCTCATACAGACCAAATTCCTCACATGGATCAAATTCCTCAAAAGTATCAAAGTCCTCATATGATCATCATCGTGCTAACACCTCTGCTTCGTAGGGTAGAGCTAAGGGCTATGAATATGAGCATTATTCTTTGAATCATTATGTTCATAAGTCCTCGAAGAATTTCTCTGCTTATTCATATGCTTACCCTAACCCCTCTTATGTGAAACAAAGTGGACTGGCTTCTATGCCACCTTTCTCATATGGTGCTCGTAGAGTGATGAATTCTTTGCCACCCCTTCAGATGTGGGTGGTGAAGAAAAAGAACTAATCTCTTATGCAGGGTCAGGTCTCCAGACGTGCATAAATCGTCTGAAGAATTTGCTGGAGACCTGAACAGTGCCTGAAAGGATGCAGGCTAATCATGATTAAATGAACCTTCATTTCATACGTCCTCATACTATTTATCTGTTCTATAGCTTGATGAAATTGATCTGATGATATTGATGTCATATTCTTCACTGATGAAGTATATGAGTTCGTAAGTTGCACTAATTCATTTGCAGGATGATCAACCCAAAGCCAATGAGTGGGTTCTCGATAGTGGATGTACGAATCACATGACTGGTGACAAGAATCTATTGATGGATGCTCCTTTATCACTGTCGCATCTGAAGCATATCATCTTCACTAACAAAGGCAAAAGTCAGGTATTGGGTCTAGGTAAGGTTGTGATCTCGAAGGATCGACACATGGACAAAGTCATGCATGTCGAATCCTTCGGATACAACCTCATGTCTGTCTCAATGCTTTGTGATCTTGATATGGTTGTTGTCTTTGGCAAATATCGTTGCATTGTGATCATGGAAGCTGACAATTCCAAAGTCTTCGAAGGCTTTAGGAGAGGAGACTTGTACATTGTTGATTTCTCTATAGGACCACAACCAGCCGTATGCCTACTTGCAAAAGCCTCAGAAGGCTGGCTATGGCATCGGCGACTTGGTCATGCTGGCATGATGAATTTGCACACGCTTGCGAAGAAGAAGCATGTCATTGGCATTGAGAATGTCAAATTCCTCAAGGATCACTTGTGCGGAGCCTGTGAAGCTGGAAAGATGACAAAGGCCAAGCATCCAGCGAAGACTATCATGACTACCACTCGACCATTTGAATTGCTTCATATGGATCTCTTCGGTCCTAATCATTATTCTGCTGTTACAAATGATGCATCTCTATATGGCTTTGTTATTGTTGATGATTATTCTCGTTACACATGGGTGCACATTGTCACTTACAAACATGAGGTGCAGGAAGTCTTCAAATGATTTTCCTCGAGGGCTTCAACCAACTTTGGTGTGAAGATCAAGCACATCAGAAGTGACAATGGGACTGAGTTCAAGAATTCCGGTCTTGATGACTATCTTGATGAACTTGGTATTACTCATGAGTTATCTGCTCCTTATACTCCTCAGAAGAATGGCGTCGTGGAGCGCAAGAACAGAACTCTTGTTGAGATGGCTCGCACTATGCTTGATGAATACAAGACACCTTGTCGTTTCTGGATTGAGGCTATTGATACTGCATGCCACATCATCAACAGAGTATATCTTCACAAATTCTTCAAGAAGACTGCTTATGAACTCCTCACTGACAAGAAACCCAATGTGAGTTACTTCAAAGTCTTCGGTGCTAAATGTTAGATTAGAGATCCTCATCACAATTCTAAATTTGCACCGAAAGCACATGAGGGTTTTATGCTTGGTTACGGAAAGGACTCGCACACCTACAAAGTCTTCAACAATGTTCTTCACAAGGTTGTTGAAACTGTAGATGTGCGATTCGATGAAACTAATGGCTCGCAAAGAGAGCACCTACCTTCTGCGTTAGATGAACCAACACCTGAGGAACCTACCAAGTTCAAGGCTACTGAGGATGTAATTCCCACCGAAGAATCTGCTGAAGAATTCATTCCAGAACATGATGAACATCGAGCTGGCGCACCTGAAGAAAATGGTGCTGTGGAAAATGCTCCTGAAGAGAATGCGGATCAAATTCCTCGAAGACAACCCGCTCATGCTCGCATTGCAAATGAAGTGCAAATCGAGAAGATCATTGATGACATGGAAGCACCAGGTCCTCTCACACACTCAAAATCTTCACATTTGTCTAACTTTTGTGGGCACTTTGCTTTTGTCTCTATCACAGAGCCCACTAAGGTAGATGAAGCATTTCTGGAGCCTGAGTGGATTCATGCTATGCAAGAAGAATTACATCAATTCGAGCTCAACAACGTCTGGGAACTGGTCAAATGTCCAGATCCTCGCAAGCACAACATTATTGGCACAAAGTGGATCTACCGCAACAAGCAAGACGAAAATGGCCTTGTGGTGAGGAATAAGGCACGACTTGTAGCTCAAGGCTACACACAGGTTGAAGGAATTGACTTCGATGAAACTTTTGCACCTGTTGCTAGACTTGAGGCTATTCGCATATTACTTGCTTATGCTAACCATCATGATATTATCTTACAACAAATGGGTGTGAAAAGTGCATTCCTTAATGGTAAGCTTGAGGAAGAAGTATATGTTGCTCAACCCCCAGGTTTTGAAGATCCAAAGCATCCTGACAAAGTCTCCAGACTCAATAAGGCCCTGTATGGCCTCAAGCAGGCCCCTCGGGCGTGGTATGATACTTTGAAGGAATTTCTCATGAAGAAAGGCTTCAAACCCGATTCACTCAACCCAACCCTTTTCACTAAATCTGATGATGGTGAATTGTTTGTGTGCCAAATTTATGTTGATGATATCATTTTTGGCTGTACTGACCAACGATACAGTGATGAATTTTCCTATATGATGAGTGAAGAATATCAAATGTCTATGATGGGAGAATTGAAATTCTTTTTAGGTCTTCAAATTTGTCAACAGCGCAATGGCATATTCATATCTCAGGAGAAATACCTCAAGGACGTATTGAGGAAATTCGGCATGCAAGATTGCAAAGGGGTCAAAATTCCAATGCCCACAAATGGCCATCTATGCACTGATGAAAATGGTAAAGACTTCGATCAAAAGGTATACCGCTTCATGATTGGCTCTTTATTGTACCTATGTGCATCTAGGCCGGATATTATGCGTAGTGTTTGCATGTGTGCCCGATTTCAAGCTACACCGAAGGAATCACACCATAAGGCTGTGAAGCATATTCTTCGATATCTAGCTCACACACCAACACTTGGATTATGGTATCCCAAGGGCTCTTCGTTTGATCTCATTGGATATTCAGACTCTGACTATGCTGGCGATTGTGTGGACCGCAAGTCAATGTCAGGCACATGCCATTTCCTCGGACGATCTTTGGTCTATTGGTCCTCGAAGAAACAGAACTGCGTATCACTCTCCACTGCTGAAGCTGAGTACATTGCTACTGGATCGTGCTGTGCTCAACTACTATGGATGAAGCAAACACTCAAGGACTATGGCGTCAACGTGAAGAATGTGCCTCTCTAGTGCGACAATGAGAGTGCTATCAAGATTGCTCATAACCCAGTTCAGCACTCGAAGACAAAGCACATCCAGATTCGTCATCATTTTCTTCGTGATCATGTGTTGAAGGGCGACATCTCCATCGACCACGTTAGCACTGAAGACCAGCTGGCCGATATCTTCACTAAGCCCTTAGATGAGAAGAGATTTAGCAAGTTGCAGTGTGAGCTAAATACCCTAGAATCTTCGAATGTTCTCTGAAGTGGACACACATCCTAACACTTATGCTGACTTGATGACTTAGATGCGCAACACACGAAGTAACGTTTTTCTTCAACCAATGAAGACTAACCCTCTAGGTGTGAAGAAATTAATGAAGAAATTGATTCTAAGAGCCCTACGACAGTTGTACGCAGTGTCTGAAATCAGCTTTCTTATACGATGGGTTACGCCACCAACCAAAGTTGGAAATCTTCAATTTGAGTTTTTCTTCGTTTTGAATTTCCTCAGTTTTTCAAATTCTTCAACTTTGCATTGTCTTCACTCTTTC